>NW_019154108.1:9884009-10132838 GCF_002288905.1 Enhydra lutris kenyoni | reverse complement strand
ACACACACACACACACACACACACACACACACACACACACACACACACACGTTATTTGCATGGACTTTCTCTGGAAAAACCCTGTAACAACTCTTGCCTTTAAAAAGAGGATAGCCGCCTGTGTGGCTCAGTCAGTTAAGCGTCTGGTCTTGGTTTCAGCTCAGGTCATGATCTCAGGGTCCTGAGAGGGAGCTCATGTCAGGTTCCACATTCAGCACGGAGTCTGTTTGTTCCTCTCTCTTCCCCTCATGCCTTTCCCCCACTTGTACACATGTTCTCTCTCTCAAATAAATAAATAAACAACTAAAATCTTAAAAAGAAAACAGAGGAACTGGATAGCCATGAGTTAGAGGTAAAAAGATGTATCCAACACTACTTTTTATACCTTAAGGATCTTATCCTGGGTCTACATATTATCTATTCAAAAACTTCATTTTCAATCAGCCTTATTGATTGAAATCTCAACACAGAGCAGGAAAATGTATGTAAGTCAAAATGTATTATGTTCTAGGTTTTATATGAGGCAACACTAAAATGCCCCCAGTTAGTGTTATTTTTTTAAAAACCTGCCTCGATGTTTTTCAAGGTGCCAACTTGCAAACACTATTCAACAAGGAAAATGAACTGCTTCAAAAATTAAAAGATCAAAATAGAATGCACAGAAATATGTAAACAATTCTTTTTTTTAAAGATTTTATTTATTAATTTGACAGAGAGAGGTCACAAGAAGGCAGAGAGGCAGGCAGAGAGTGAGGGGGAAGCAGGCTCCCTGCTGAGTAGGGAGCCCAATGTGGGGCTTGATAACCCCGGGATCATGACCTGAGCGGAAGGCAGAGGCTTTAACCCACTGAGCCAACCAGGCGCCCCTATGTAAAAAATTCTTATGAGAGGCTTGTTACGTATAATTACTAATCCAGAGAAAATAGAGGAAAAACAACTCTAAATTGTTTACTTCAAGAATATAAAGTGTACTATTACTACTACTACTAATACCTAATTTGTTCTAAGTTTTAAATCCCAAGCTAGTTTTTTCTGAGCTGATATTGTTCTAAGAGCTTTAAAAATGTCCACTGACAACACTGGTTCTCATATTTTGGGGCCTCGGAACTCCTTTTGCAGTCTTAAACATGATAGAGATCCTCAAAAAGCCTTTCCTTCTGTGAGTTGTATTTATCTGTATTTGCCATCTTAGAACTCAAAAAATTTTAAAATATTCACTTAGAAATCTTTTTTAAATATTTAAATTTTTCATTTAGAAATAACAATAAATAAATTCATTACAAGTGTATGTTAATAACATAATTTTATGAAAAATAACTGTATTTTCCACAAGAACAAATTTAATTAGAGGAACGGCACCATTTTACATGTTTGCAAATCTCTGTAATGTCTGGCTTAGCAGAAGACAGCTGGATTCTCCTATCAGGTTCGGCATCCAATCTGTTGGGATATCACACATCATGTAGCTTTTCAAATACTCCAATGTATACTTGTGAAAAAACGAGAATGAAAATAGCAAATACTGACTTAGATTTATTATAAAAATAGTTTTGACTTCCCAGACCCCTGAAAGGGTCCTTTCTATGAGGTGAAGGAGAAAAGTAAGTTACTCAGAGAACCAGGAGTGGAGCCCAGGCAGTCTGATTCTGGATCCCAGGGTTGGCTCTCAGAGCCAGGAGGACAGCCGCAGGGACCCATTTTGTGATGTTTTACATAGTGGTACAGTTTCAAAGTCGATCTTTCAATTTATGCAAAGCAGAGGTAGGGAGAAGGGAGAATAACAGCCACAAAACTCATCTGTAAGGGGGCCCGGGTCTGTCCTACAAGGAAAATGGCGCCATACCTACAGGGTAGGGAAGACACAGCCAAATGTGCTAGAAGCTTCTCGAGGAACAGCTTTCTCCTGCCCAAACCAAGCCATTATCTCTGTATCTGGACTCTCACTCCATCTGCTTCTTGACACCGCTCTTTACGTAGAATTCTGCCTTCGGTTCTTTTTCTCCCCCCAGTTTTCTTAAGAAAAAAATTGCCATGTATCAATCGCTGTGTAAGTTGAAGGCCATACAGCATGACGGTCTGATTTATCGCTGTTGGGACATGATGACCACAAGAGGTTCAACCGACATATCTTCTTACACACACACACACACACACACACACACACACACTAAAAAAGGAAAGAAAAGGTCTCCTCATGCTGAGAACTCTTAGGATTTACTTTCCTCCCAGCTTCCCTGGAGCCCATACGGCACCATTAGCTGTAGTCTTCCCGTTTCACAGCACATCCCTAGTTCTCGGCTCATAACTGAACATTCGTTCCTTTCAACCAGGCTCCTCGCATTCCTCCTCCAAGTACCTCCTTCCCACCCACCGTACCTGAGTAACCCCAAGTCCGATCTCTTCTTCCGAGTTCGTTTTTTTCATTGTCTGTATTTAGATTCCACATATATGTGAAATCACGGGGTGTTCGTCTTTCTCTGAATTATTTCACGTAGCATAGCCCTCAGGACTGAACCATGTTGTCACAAACAGCGGGATTTCCTCATTTTTACGACTGAATAACATTCCATTATGTGATAGAGATACACATATCTATATCTGTATATCACAACTTCTTAATCCATTCATCCGTTGATGAACAACTGGGTTATTTCCATGTCTTGTTTTTTTTTCAATTAAATTTTTTTCAATTAATTAAAAATATTTAAAAAGAAGAGTAATAAAGAGCCCAGTTCTATCAGATATTAAAGCACATTTTAAATTTATAACAATTAGGATTGGGATGCCTAGGTGGCTCAGTGGGTTAAAGCCTCTGCCTTCAGCTCAGGTCATGATCCCAGGGTCCTGGGATCGAGCCCCGCATCAGGCTCTCTGCTCAGAGGGGAGCCTGCTTCCTCCTCTCTCTCTGCCTGCCTCTCTGCATACTTGTGATCTCTGTCTGTCGAATAAATAAATAAAATCTTAAAAAAAAAAACAATTAGGATTGGACTGACCTAATAGAAGACTGAAAGGTAAAGTCATAGATTAGAATACACAGCTCAAGTTAGATTCAGTTATAGAAAATGCAGCATATTATAAAGTAGGTGTAACATTCATGATGTAAATAAAATAAACTTTAGCAATTGGGGGGGAGTCTATATTTAGACTTTCACTTTTAATCACGTGCCAAAATAAATTCTAGCTGGATTAACTGTTTTAACAACAAGGAGTGGCCAGCGGGGAAGGCAGGACCAGATCTCATTCATCCCTGCATTCCCAGGGTCTCGTCTGGGGCCACCGGGCAGCTACCCAAACAGCGGGAACTACTCTGAGCATCGCCTCTGCTGCTCAGCCCTTGTGCCCTCTTGGGCAAGTCACTTGGCTTCTCTGTCCCGTACAGGGCGCGTGGTAACGACACCAGCTGCGTGAGAACACTCGTGATGAGCTTCGGAGCGCTATGCAAATTAACAGAAGGAATAAAGATTAGGAAGCTACATCCATCCCTCTTGCTACTATTCAAATAGGCATAGCATTAATCATTGAGTGAGAAAAATAATGCCAATTGTCTTTGTAACCTTCTTTACATAATGAAGTAGACCATTTACATTGTAAAAATACACACTTACCCTTGGGGCCGCAGGAAAATTTTTGAATTTTGAATGGGAGAAAGATGCATCCCATAAGCATGTCTGTTTTTCCTAAATTAGCCCTTTTACCCAAAAAAGACCTGGCATCAGTGCTCTAAGAGAGTTGGGAGGCTTTCTTTTCACTGCTTCTGTCAGGAGGCCCAAAGGCGGGAGACAGGTCCAGGGGGGCCTCCTGCGAAGGGTGAGGGGTGGAGGGGGGGCGAGGAGGGAGCAGGCAGAGACCTAGAATTTTAAAATCCTGATAGGACCTTGGGCAAACCTTTTCTATGTTTCCAGACACTGGAGATGCCAACTCTTAGCACACAAATAAAAAGACGAAGATGAGGTCATGGACGTGAGCTCCTGCCCCAGCGACGGGTCTTCTGTTGGGCAGCAAGCCGTGAGTAAACGCGGGCTTCCCTTCTCCGCTCCCCTCCTCTCTCCTGACAGCTCTCCGGCTCTCCCTCCGGCTTTCCCTGACCTCTCGCACAATCCCTTTCTCCCTGCCCCCAGGAGAACCCTGCAGCTTCAGCGAGGGTCTGCGACAAAGGCCATCCGGGGATTCGGTCACGCATGTCGCAGGCTCCCCACCCCATCCCCGCCACCGCCGCCGCCCGACCGGGTCATTCTCCTCCTAGGATGCTCCCACTCCGGGGTCACTCAGGCAGCCAGCGCTGTGGCCCGAGCACCTGGAGCCCAGCACGTGACCCGCACTTATCCGAGGCAACAGCTGAGCCAAGGCTCATACAGGGCTGACTACGGCGACGGTTCTAGAAGGTAATTCTCAGCCTCACCCCCTGTTGTAAGGCCCATAAACACAGGCGAGGTACAAAACTCAGCTTCGTAAGGCGCTAGTACAAAGTATGAACTGGACTGCCCCTCTCCGTCTCCTCTCCTGCAGTCACACCTGGTGCCTCCAGATGTAAGAAACGAAACATGTGTAGTGACAACCTGTTGCAAATAAAATAACATTGCGGGCTGCTCCTCCAGCGTAGCTAGGGTTAGAGCACTTGGAGCCTTACCTAGTCCTAGAAGTGAGGGCACCTGCTCGTAAGCCTCCGACTGTTCCTTCCCTGTCCCTTCCCGCAGCCGGGCTGGCCGCTGTGTGCGGTGGCCGCGGGCCTGCCGGATGGGACCATTGCGCTCGCTCTCCTGGAAGAACGGCTTCACCGCCGCTCTGTGACGTGCGCGGCGTAGACCCTACAACTTCTTTGTTCTCCCGGATAGTCTCCCTCTGCCTTTTTTTTTTTTTTCTCTCTGGTCTCAAACCATTCCGTCTCCTTTGTTCCTGACCTACCAGTATTCATGGCTCTCTCATCTCTTATGTTCTTTTGTTTGGGTTCTTTTCTGTTATTTTACTTGGGGAGCACATCATCGTTAAAGCATTATTAATCTTTCTAATTCATGGCTTGATAATACATACTTAGTTATTTTATCTTTTAAAGATTTATTTATTTGAGAGAGAGAGAGAGAGAGAGAGAGAGCGAGCACACAAGCAGGAGGGGCAGAGAGAGGAGGAGAGAATCTCTAAGTGCCGAGCCCAGTGCAGGGCTCGATCTCACAACCCTGAGATCACAACCTGAGTTGAAACCAAGAGTCCAAGGCTCAACAGACTGCTCCACCAGGTGCCCTATACTTATTTATTTTAAAAGTAATTTCTGTTCATTCAGTCAACAATTAATTACTGAGCACCAGCTCAGTCTCTAGCACTAATGCTCCAGCGGAGTCCACCTCCCCCGCAGAACTGACAGCCTACGGTTGAAGTGGGCAATGTGGATATTCTTTTCCCAGACTAAAAAGAATAAGAAACAGGATTGATCTGAAGAATAGTTAGTAAAGACCTTTCACAGAGCACGGAAAATAAAAAATTTAAATAGCATAATAAGTGGTGTGCCTGGGTGGCTCCATTGGTTCAGAGTCCAACTCTTGGTTTCGGCTCAGGTCATGATCTCATGGGTTGAGGGATGGAGCCCCACACTGGGCACTGCACTCAGCAGGGAGTCTGCTTGAAGATTCTCTCCCTCTACCCCTACCCCCCACAGACCCCCCGACACTCACTCAAATCAAAGATAGATAGATAGAGAGATAGATAGCATAATAAATCCAAGGACTGAAAAAAAGACAGGAGGCCTCTTCTACTGTAGGAGTTGTATCAATAATTTAGAATTAGGACAAAGAAAACATTGCCAAACCTCACATCCACTGTATTATTCGCCTCGTGGTCAAACACTTCAAAAGCCTCCTTGATTTTTCTGTGATATTCTGCTACGACTAGCTCTGCAAAAGACAAAGTAATAAAAAGTGTTTACTTTACCTTTGAATGCAAAAACAAAAATTTCAACCACTAAGCTAGGAATGGACGAACATTCATTTCCCGAGGCACGAGACACACACAACACAGTACCAGAGGCGCACTGCTCTTGAGTACACAACGTCCATAGTCCTGGGGCCACCACGTGGATCAAGACACAGAATGCTTTCCAACAGCCTCTCTTCTGTCTCAAGCAGTCTGGACAGAGTCCCAGCCCAAGAGGCAGAAGGAATCCAGCTCTATGGATAGGTTGTGGCTCACAGGTGTGCCTGCCCGTGCACTTAAGGACGGCTGACCTTGGGGGTAGGAGGCAGGCAAATGCAACATGAGACAGTCTCTCAAAAGGCTTTCAAACTAGTTTTGAGACTAAGATTTACTTATGAGAAACAACTACAAAGAGGAGCCTGGGTGGCTCAGTCGTTAAGCATCTGCCTTTGACTCAGCTCATGATCCCAGGGTCCTAGGCCTGAGCCCTGGATCAGGCTCCGCATTCAGTGGGAAGCCTGCTTCTCCCTCTCCTACTCCCCCTGCTTGTGTTTCCTCTCTTGCTGTGTCTCTTGGTCAAATAAAAATCTTCAAAAAAAAAAAAAAAAAAGAAAAGAAAGAAAGAAACTAAAAAGTCATTTAGTCAATAAATATTTATTGAGTCTCTACTAGATGCTAGACATTATTCTAAGTGCTAACATTACAGCAAAGAACAAAACAGGCAAAAATGCCTACCTCCACGGAGCTGTTTTTATTGGGGGAGATACATAAGCTTATACATATTTGGTAAAAACACACTGTCAGTCAAATGGTGCTGGAAAAAATAAAGCAGGTAAGGTACACAGAGTCTGGGGGGGGTGGGGTCTTGAGAAAGGGGTGTGGGGGGGTTGGTGTTGGAAAACCTCCTTAGTAATAAGGTGACTTTTGCACCTGAGAAACAGCCAGCTTTATGAATATCTGCAGGAGTTTTTAGCCAAATAGAACAGCAGAGGCAGAATGGTAGGAAATAAGGTCAGAGAGGTGTGAATTTGGGGGTAGAGGACAGCTTCTACATGGTCTCTGTATAGTGCTTTAAAGGTTCTGTTGTTTACTTTAAATGAGAGGATGAACCTCTGGAGGGTTCTAGGCAGTGACGTGACATGGCCTGGCTTTTATAGTCACCTCAGCTGTAATCTTAAGAATATCCCAGAAAGGGACAAGGGTGCAAGGAGAGACCAGAAACTGCGGTGTTCTAGGGAGAGTCGAACGGTGGCAGGGATGACGACGGAAGCAGTCGGAGATGGTGAGAAATGATAGGATTCTGGATATAATCTAAAGGGCAGAGCCGACAAGACTTGCCGATAGGTTTGACGTTAGACGCAGAGGAAAAGAAAGCGCTTGAGGTTGACTCCAAGGTGTTTGGCTGAGTGGAATAAAAGGAAAAATAATGCAATCAAGTCTTAAAATTTATTTTTCAGATAGTAACATAGGACACCCAAAAAGGAAGAGATTAAGTTCATATACTCATTTCGATTATAAATATAATACCATCAAATTGTAGAAAATGGGAAAAGCTTATTCATATTCACATTACCCTAACAGAACCACTAATCACTTGGCTATATTTTCCTCCAATCTTTCTTCATACACAACCTTTTATATGTATCACTTAGGAGTTACCATTCATTCACTCAACGAAACCTTACTGAATGAAACATTACGTACCAGATTCTGTGCCAGATGCTGTATCTACATTTATAACCAGAAAGGTATGTATCAGTCAAAGTTCACAGAGGTCTGGGGTGCCTGGGTGGCTCAGTCGGTTGAGCATCAGACTCTTGATGTCAGGTTGGCTCACGATCTTGGGGTCGTGGGATCGAGCCCTCCTTCGAGCTCTGCACACAGTGCATGGAGCATCTTTGGGATTCTCTATCTCCCTCTCCCTTGACCCTCCCCTCACTCGGGCTCGCTCTCTCTCTCAAAAAACACAAACAAAAGAAAACAAATAAAGAATAAAGCTCAGGGGCGCCTGGGTGGGCCTCTGCCCTCAGCTCAGGTAGTGGTCTCGGGGCCCTGGGATCAAGCCTCGCATTGGGCTCTCTGCTTGGCAAGCAGCCTGCTTCCTCCTCTCTCTCTGCCTGCCTCTCTGCCTACCTGTGACCTTTGTCTGTCAAATAAATAAAATAAAATCTTTTTGAAAAAAAAAAAAAAAGAATAAAGCTCAGTTGCCAAGCAGCAGAACTAGACTGAACGGGATCTTTCTCACTGGAGGGATCCTGTTCTCTCCCACACTCTATCCCCCCACACACACCACCACTACATAACTGCTAGTACGCATTAGTTTAAAAACCTTAACTCTTCATCTCTTCACTCAAATGTTATACTCTTCCAGGCTACAACATAACCTACATAACCTTCAATTTTTAACAGCAGCAAAGGGATATACCACAATTTATTGATATTAATTTTTATCATTAAAAATATGGCAGGGGCACCTGGGTGGCTCAGTGGGTTAAAGCCTCTGCCTTCGGCTCCAGGTCATGATCCCAGAGTCCTGAGATGGAGTCCCACATCGGGCTCTCTGCTCAGCAGGGAGTTTGCTTTCCCTCTCTCTCTCTGCCTGCCTCTCTGCCTACTTGTGATCTCTGTCTGTCAAATAAATTTAAAAAATATATATGGCACTGAAACACTGTTGCTAATTTAATAAGCAAAAAAATAACTGTTATCTCATTATTTAAATTTATACTTCCTTGATTACAAGTGACTCTGAATGAGGATCCAAACGCTTGTATGTGATCTCTGCTTTCTACGATGTGAGCTACCTGTTCTTGCTCTCTGCTCACTCCTACTAGGATCTTCCATTTTTTTCTTAGCAGTTTGCATGTGCTCTTTATTTTTTTCTTTAAGATTTTATTTATTTATTTGAGAGAAAGAGAGACAGTGAAAGAGGGATTACAAGCAGGAGAAGTGGGAGAGGGAGAATCAGGCTTCCCACTGAGCAGGAAGCTGGATGTGGAGCTCGATCCCAGGACGCTGGGATCATAACCTGAGCCAAAGGCAGGCGCTTAATGGCTGAGCCACCCAGGCGCCCTGATGTATGTGCTCTTTAAATAATGACTTAACCCCGTGTTATAATTACTGCAAACAATTTTTCAAATCAGTTGTTTGCGTTTCTTTTTTTTTTTTTTTAATAAAACCAGTTTCATATCCTTGCTGATCACCAATATAATAAATGATTACTGGAGAAAAAAAAAAGGATATGTAGGAAGAGTTTAGATTAAGTAAAAACCACTTTGAATCCTACCATGCAGGGTTAGCTACCCTTACTGTTGTCTCCTAATCTAATTTTCATTCAACAGTAAATTGGGAGCATTTTTCATTCTCAAAAGAATATCGATCACAGTACCATTTTTAGTGACTTCTTGGTATTTCATTATAGAGTTTTACCATAATTTACTTAGCCAACCCTCTAATTGTAGACATTTCCGTTGTCTCCAATTTTCCACTGTTATAATTATTCTTTAGTGCACAATCTTGCCCTTCATCTTTGTGAGTTTGTCTTACTATCTCACTGAAATACAATGAGTTGAATATAGTAGAATTTGTGTAGGGTATTGGGGAAGTTCTAACTAGTCATAATACTGTCTTGGGAAAATCTCACTGGTTTTAACACGGCCAGCACATAAAGCGGATGTCTGCTTTTTAAACTTAAGGTCATTTTATTTATTTTTTAAGTGTTTATTCAAATTCCAGTTAGTTAATATGCAGTGTGATAAATTAGCTTCAGGAATACAATATAGTGATTCAACATTGTCACACGACACCCAGTGCTCATCGTGACAGGTGTCCTCCGTAATCCCATCACCTGTTTCCCCATCCCCCACCCCATCTCCCCTCGGGTAACAGTTTGTTCCCTATAGTTGAGTCTGTTTCTTGGTTTGGCTTTTTTTTTTTTTTTTTAATTTTCCGTTTTTTGTTTATTTTATTTTTTAAGTTCCACATAAGAGTGAAATTATTTGTCATTTGCAAATATCTTCTCCCATTCCGTAGGCTGCCTTTTAGTTCCGTTGACTGTTTCTTTCTCTGGGCAGAAGCTTTTTATTTTGATGATGTCCCAATAGTTTATTTTTGCTTTTGTTTCCCTTGCCTCAGGAGACCTATCTAGAAAGAAGTTGCTACAACCAATGTCAAAGAGGTTACTGCCTGTATCCTCCTCTGGGATTCTTCTGGTTTTCAGGCCTCACATTTGGGTCTTTAATCCATTTCAATTTTTTTTTTTTTTTTTTTTTTTTGCATGAGAAAGTGGTCCAGTTTCATTCCTCTGCATGCTGCTGTCCAGTTTCCCCAACACCATTTGTCTTTTCCCACTGGATATTCTTTCATGCTTTGCTGAAGACTAATTGACCTTACAGTTGTGGGTTCATTTCTGGGTTTTCTATTCTGTTCCATTGATCTATGTGTCTTGTGTTTGTGCCAGTACCATTCTGTTTTCATCACCACAACTTGGTAGTATGACTCCTAGTCCAGAATTGTGATGCCTCCAGCTTTGCTTTTCCTTTTCAAGATTGTTTTGGCTATTCCTGGTCTTTTGTGGTTCCATACTAAGTTTAGGACCGTTTGTTCTAGCTGCATGAAAAAATGTTGTTGGTATTTCCATAGGGATTGCATTAAAGGTGTAGATTGCTTTGGGCAGTAAAGACACTTTCACAGTATTTGTTCTTCCAATCCGTGAGTATAGGATGTCTTTTCATTTCTTTGTGTCACCTTCAATTTCTTTCGTCAGTGTTTTATAGTTTTCAGAGTAGAGATTTTTCACCTCTTTGGTTAGTCCTGGGTATCTTACTGGTTTGGGTGCACGGTAAATGGGATTGTTTTCTTAATTTCTCTTTCTGCTGCTTCCTTATTGGTGTATAGAAATGCAACAGATTTCTGCACATTGATTTTGTGTCCGGCGACTTTACTGAATGTATCAGTTCTAGCAGTTTTTGGGTGGAGTCATTTGGGTTTTCTACATAGAGTATCATGTCACCTGCAAATAGGGAATGTTTCCCTTCTTCCTTTCTGATTTGGACGCCTTTCTTTCTTTTTGCTATCTGATTGCTGTGGCTAGGACTTCCAGTTCTGTATCAAACAACAGTGGTGAGAGTGGACATACCTGTCTTGCTCCTGACCATACAGGAAAAGCACTCAGTTTTCCCCCATTTAGGATATTAGCAGTGGTTTTGCACAGATGATGTGGAGGTATGTTCCCTCTAAACCTACTTTGTGGAGGGTTTTTTAAATCATGACGCTGTTTAATTTTAAGGTCATTTAAAAAGTATATTATCTCTTATTTTTAGGTAGTCACATCAAGGAGTTTTCTTCTTATCCTTCAACTTTCTGAAACTTATCTTTTGTGGACCTTCCATGTGGAGGTCCTGGGACAGTGGCCCACCCAGAGAGGGCACAGAAGCTGCACACACTTGCCCTCATACCTCGCCCTATCTGTTCCTGGGTTAGAAGCTCAGGAGGAATGCTGGAGGTTCAGTCCAACTCCTGATCGGAGTTGTGAATTCTTCCTACAACATGCGCGATGTGTGGTTCTCTAATTTTCAACCGATGAGCTCGGCGCCACAGAGAGCCCCCCACTCACTACCCGCCGCGGGCAGCCTACCCCACACCTGAACACAGTTCTCGTGTAAAATTTGCTCTATATTGTACTGGTGTCACATCCCTAAGTCAAGTACAAGTGATTTTCATACTATCCAAAAATTCTTTGGAAGCAAATTATTCTAACTTTTAATCTGCATCTAAATAAAAGATACATGCGCCCCAGTGGGTATGCAAGACAGTTCAAAGGGTGTGAAGAAAACATTTCAATTACATTTAGAAAGAAAGGAGAGGAAAACGAAAGGGAAAAGAATTTACACTTTGAAAGGACCAAGGAGGAGGGAGAAAATCATCCTTTTCCTGGAGATTTGGTGAAAACTTAATTATATTTTTTCCTAAAATTTAAAAATACATTTTACTCTTGGGCGCCTGGGTGGCTCAGTGGATTAAGCCTCTGCCTTGGGATCAGGTTATGATCCCAGGGTCCTGGGCTCTCTGCTCAACAGGGAACCTGTTTCCCCCTCCCCCTCTGCCTGCCTCTCTGCCTACTTGTGATCCCTCTCTCTCCAACAAATAAATAAATAAGACCTTTAAAAAAAATAATTGCTTCTTAGTCAACTTACATTTCCTGATAACACATTTTGTCTCTTCCTTCCAAAATTTATACTTTTTATTTCCTCTTCATGACTCATAGCACTGACTACCAAAGTCACTTCAATGCATAAAGTGGTAATGATAATTTTTGGTTTTTAAAAAATTATTACTACTAAATAGATTCGAGCACCAGTCTTTGGCCAGCAAACCTTGTGCTGACTTGTGTCCCAAAACATGTATCACAACTGAAGGCAGCGTCCTTCCTTCTCCATCTAACTTTGCATATTAAGAACAGGCACTAATTTCACTACCCTCTCCGGTATCTTCTACATTTTCTGCAGTGTGCTCTGTCTCACACCCATTCCTCAAGAGGCTTCTCGATAAAAGACTCCAATGATTAACATTTCTGGGCAACTTTGAACACACTTGCAATGTGTGCTCTCGCACTGAAGTCTTCAGGATGTCCTACAGCAAAGATACCTCTTCACTTGACACAGCATTTCCCAAATGCACTCGATCATACAATCTCCTTTTTCCAGTTACCATCTGCCAGGAATAATTCATGCCTTAATTGAAATCTGGGACTTCCCTAATCAGGAATCCTCACCTACTAGACATTAGCAAGATGTGAATGGATGACAGGGGCACCAAAAATACTGATCCTCTCATCTTTCACTGTGGCCGGATGAGGTCACGCAGCTGAGAGTATCTATTTCAAAGCTTCTCAGAAGGAGGCTTAGAGGAGCACAGGATCTGACGGCATGGCCCTTGGTCTGCACAGGTGGCAAGCACCACACACGCCATCAGACGCCCACTGCCCCACATTGCCAAGAAGGTGATCTACCACATGGGCTCCCATCGGAGCCATATACCAAATGCACTGCTGTCCACCAAGGACAAAGGACCAGAGGGCTGCTGGAGAAGCTCATGTTCCAGTTGCCCAAGGAGCATACTGTGCAACCCAGTGTGTGATCAGGGACTGAAGGGTGTCATGGCTCTAGGGAGCAGCCCCAAATCTTTATCTTCACATAAATAGTCTACTACTGTCCCTCTGCAACTGACGTGCTCTTTTAGTAATTTGCTACATGCCTCTAACAACACATACCTGTTTTATAAATTAAATCTTCATCATTACTTTGAAATAAATTGATAGGAGAAAGTTCAAACGAGTTAGAAAACAACTTGCATTATTACAAAATTTTCTACATTGTATTTGTCAATTAAAGGATACATTTTTAGATTCTGTAATTTCTTTTTTTAAGATTTTATTTATTTGAGAAAGACAGACAGCGAGAGAGGGAACACAAGCAGGGGGAGTGGGAGAGGGAGAAGCAGACTTCCCGCCGGACAGGAAGCCTGATGTGGGGCTTGATCCCAGGACCCTGGGATCACGACCTGAGCCGAAGGCAGATACTTAACTGACTGAGCCACCCAGGAGCCCCCATTTAAATATAATTTCAACTGTTATTATTTTTTAATAGTTGAGAACAGTTTTAATAGTTTAATAGTTGAGAATATACAAAAGTTATACTTTTGTATGAACAAAACTTCTCATTGGTGGTAGACTCAAAAACTGAAGCATAAAATCTGATATTAAACAATATTCTGGGGGGCTCCTGGCTGGTTCAGTTGGTAGAGCAGGCAATTCTTGATCTCTGGGTCCTGAATTCAAGCCCCACACTTAAAGTTCTTCGTTACAAATTTTTAAATACATTTGGAACTTTTATATATATATAAATTCATCACTTACAAATTTCCTAATACTATTTTATTTTCTTCTAAAAAATCATACAGGAAGGGCTCCTGAGTGGCTCAATCAGTTAAGTGTCTGCCTTTGGCTCAGGTCATGATCCCGGGGTCCTGGAACTGAGCCCCACATCAGGCTCCCTGCTCAGTGGGGAGCCTGCTTCTTCCTCTTCCTCCCCATGCTCGTGTGCTCTCTCTCTCTCTCAAATAAATAAATAAAACCTTAAAAAATTTAAAATAGGGGCGCCTGGGTGGCTCAGTGGGTTAAGCCGCTGCCTTCGGCTCAGGTCATGATCTCGGGGTCCTGGGATCGAGTCCCGCATCGGGCTCTCTGCTCCGCGGGGAGCCTGCTTCTTCCTCTCTCTCTGCCTGCCTCTCTGCCTACTTGTGATCTCTGTCTGTCAAATAAATAAATAAATAAATAAATAAATAAAATTTAAAATAAAAATCATACAGGAAATGCAATGATTTTTTTTCATTAAGCCCCATGTGGATGCCTCAGTTGTTACCCCAGGGCGCCATACAAATATTATTTTCCATGCTCCTGTTTGGAGGTGACAAAGGTTGAGAATCGCTACCCTAAGGACTTAAGAATGTACCACTCATTCTCCCCATCAACTATCTCAGGGATTTAAAGAATATTAACAACATTTTGCTCCCCATTGCTGCTCACAGTCCCCTACTCCTAGCTTGTCATATTTTTTCCAAGTCTTTTAATTAAGAAAAATTTCAAACGTTGAGAAAAACACAAGCTTGAGGTAGGGGGATGGGTGAAGCAGGTGATGGGGATTCAGGAGTGCACCTGTTGTGATGAGCACCAGGTGATGTGTGGAAGTGGAGAATCACTATACTGTACACCTGAAACTAATATAACACTGTACGTTAACTGGAATTAAAATAAAAACTTTAAAAAAACACAAAAGTTGAAAGCTTAGTACTGTAAACAGCTCTATGCCCAGCACCGCCACTGAACTATTGTTAATATTTTGCCATTTGGTAAACCTCCTTCTGTCTCTGTCCCTAAATAAATAGTAAACATTACAATACTTCGTCCCTAAATGCTTCAGCATGCATCTCCTAAAAATAAGAATATTCTCCTACATATCCCCAGTATAACTGTGACATTCTCTAAAGTTAACAAAAATTCACTAAGATCTAACAATTATTCCATTTTCAAACTTCTCCAACTGTATCATAATTGTCGCTTAAGAGATTTTTCAACCTAAACTCTAATCAAAGTTTGTGTACCACATTTGGTTTTTGGCTTTGGTTTATCTATCTATCTATCTATTTATTTTGTTCTCCTCCAAAGTGAAACAGTCCCCCCATCCTTCCCTAAATTCCTCTCCTTCCCACATGAAATTAGTTTGAAGAGATCAGGCAATGCAATGTCTTCCAAGACGCCCCACATGCTAGGCTTGCCTGAGAGCTTCTTTGCTCTACCCCATTAAGAACTACTACTTCATGAAGCTTCATTCCTTCAGGACAACCACTACTGACTCCTTCTCGTTGCTGTCTTCTATTGATTCTCTGATTGTTGCCCTTCAAACTTCACACCCCAACTAATTCAGTTTCCAACAACCCATCCTTACAGTCCTACTTGATCATCAACAGCCTCTCATTCTCTGTACGAAGCACTTCTGAAATGTGTCTCTCTCCTCCCATCCCGCTGCGGACGCTCAAGTACAGACCCTCTTCACTTCTGGCCGGGATTAACACAGTCACTTCCTGTCCTTCTGCCTTCAGTCTCCTCTCCCTCCCTTCCCCTCCCACCCTTCAAATCATAGTCCACACTTCGTTAGGATGATCTTCCTAAAATAAAAATTTGCTCATGCGGCTCTACAATCTTTCAGTGGTTCCTGGGGTCTTAAAAAAATACACTCAGACTCCTTAACCAAACCCACAAAATGCTTTATGAACTGGGCCCCACCTATCTCAAAAATGTCATTTTGTAACACTTTCTTGTACAGATCTCCCATTTGGAAATCTTTGTAGTTTTCCAATCATTATGCTTTTTCACAGTGTCGCTTTCTAGACAGTCCTTCTGTATGAAACTTTTCTTTTTCCTGGCTAACTCCAGGACCCATCATTCAAGGCAGTTTAAGAGTAACAATTTTTTCAAGGCTAACTTCATCCTCTTTTTCAGGAAAATACCCTCTAATGTAATTACGTAGCACTGATGGACATTTCTATCATACTACTGTACTGAACTCTATGGTAGGTAGCAATTTATTTGTTTCCCCTTTCATACTTGTAAACATCTTCAGAATAACTTTGACAGTGCCTGGAACCCACTAGAAGTTCAATAAATGCTTCCTAAGTAGTTAATAATTGGAAATGAGATAATCCATGCCTTGTATGCACAGAGACATTCCATAGTTTACCCTTTCTGGTGTTTTATTGAGTATTATTACCAGAGTTATATTATTTCCTTCACATAATGGAACTGGGTGGTGTTTAATGGTTTATTACATTATAGAACAATTTGTATAACAAGAGAATGATCTGTTTGCTAAGATATTGGCAAGGAAAGGATTAAGGTATTATAGCAAAATGAGATACAGTAAAACGTAGTGGTTGATAAATTCACTAACATATTAAAATAATCAAGAGGGATTTATTCCAGGAGTGCAATATTGGTTCAACATACCAAAATCAATCAAAGTTATACACCACATTACTGTAGTAATTCCACTACTGGGTACTTACCCAAAGAAAACAAAGATACTAATTCAAAAAGATGCATGCACCCCTTATGTATATGGCATTATTATTTAATAGCCAAGATATGAATATATATATACATATATATTTTTTCCATCATATATATGATGGAATATCACTCAGCCATAAAAAGGATGAGATCTTGCCATTTGTGACAACATGGATGGATCTAGAGGGTATTACGCTA
This sequence comes from Enhydra lutris kenyoni, assembly GCF_002288905.1. Taxonomy (NCBI): domain Eukaryota; kingdom Metazoa; phylum Chordata; class Mammalia; order Carnivora; family Mustelidae; genus Enhydra; species Enhydra lutris. The sequence continues at coordinate 10,116,118 of NW_019154108.1, read as the reverse complement.
AGTGAAACAATTCAGACAGAGAGAGACAAATACCATATGATTTCACTTATATGTAGAATCTAAAAAGCAAAAGAAATGAATAAACAAACTAAAAGTGGAATAAGACTTATAAATATAGAGAACAAATGGTTGGGTGCCAGAAGGGAGGGGGGGATGGGCAAAACTGGTGAGGGTGAGTGGGAGATACAGGCTTCCAGTTATGGAGTGAATAAGTCATGGGACTAAAACCTGTAGGATAGGGAATATATTCAGTGGGGTTGTAACAGCATTGTCTGGTGACAGCTGGTAGCTACAGCTGGGATGAGCATAGCATGATACGTGGACTTGTTTAATCACTATGCTGTACACCTGAAACGAATGTAATATTTTGTGCCAAACATACTAAAAAAAACCCCAAAAACAAACAAACAAAAAAGTTATATACTGCAATAATAGAATGAAGGGGAAAAGCCCACATAATTATTACAGCTGAAACAGAGAAAGTATTTGGCAAAATTCAGCATCTAATAATAATAACAATAATCAGAAAACCACGGATAGAAGACAAATTCCTCAACCTGATACAAGTCATATATGAAAAACCCAGAGCTAATATCATATTCAATGATGAAAGACAAAGCTTTTCCCCTAAGATCAGGAATAAAACAAGGATGTCCTCTTTTACCACTTCTGTCCAACACAGGATTGGATGTTCTAGTCAGAGGATCTAGGCAAGAAAAAGAAATAAAAGAAATCCAAATTGTAAAGGTAGAAGTAAAATTATCTCTGTTTGCTTATGACATAATGACATATAGAAAACCCTAAGATATCACGAGAAAAACTATCAGAAGCTAATAAAGGAAATGAACAGTGGTGCAGGACATAAAACCAACACTTAAAAATCAGTTGCATTTCTATTGATAACAATATACAATCTGAAAAGAAAATTTAAAAAATAATTCTGGGGGTGCCTGGGTGGCTCAGTGGGTTAAAGCCTCTGCCTTCGGCTCAAGTCATGATCTCAGGTTCCTGGGATCGAGCCCCGCATCAGGCTCTCTGCTCAGCAGGGAGCCTGCTTCCTCCCCCCTCTCTCTCTCTGCCTACTTTTGATCTGTCTGTCAAATATATAAAATCTTTTTTAAAAATTAAAAAAAATTCTGTTTACAGTAGCAATGAAAAGAATAAAATATGTAGGAATAAATATAACCAAGGAAGTGAAAGACCTGTGTGCTAAAAACTACAAAACTTTGCTGGAAAAAATTAAAGACATAAATAAGTAGAAAGATGTCCTATGTCCGTAGACTGGAAGACTTAATACTGGAAGTAAGTTAAGCTACTTACTGGAAACCTGGATTGTGGTATCCAAAATTTATATGTTGAAGTCCTAACCCTCTACCCCCATAACGTGATCTTATTTGGAATAGGGTCATTGCAATTATAATTATCAACATGATAAAGTCATACGGAAGCAGGGTGGGTCACTAACCCAATAAAACTAGTGTCCTTATAAAAAGGGGACATGTGGACAGAGAGACAGATACAGAGCAGAAACACCATGTGGAGATGAATACAGATATCAGAGTGATGCAGCAAAACTGGCCAGCAACCCACCATAAGATAAGAGAGAAGCATGGGAGGGGCGCCTGGGTGGCTCAGTGGGTTAAAGCCTCTGCCTTCGGCTCTGGTCATGATCCCAGGGTCCTGGGATCGAGCCCCGCATCGGGCTCTCTGCTCAGCGGGGAGCCTGCTTCCTCCCCTCTCTCTGCCTGCCTCTCTGCCTACTTGTGATCTCTGTCTGTCAAATAAGTAAATAAAATCTTAAAAAAAAAAAAATGAGAGAAGCATGGGAAAGCACTCTTTATTACAACCTTCAGAAGGGACCCAATCCTGCCAACATCTTGATGTCAGACTTCTAGCCTCCAGAACTGTTAGACAATAAACTTCTGTTGTTTAAGCCATGCAATTTATGGCATTTTGTTACAATTCTAGCAAAATTAATATACTACCAGAGCAATTTACACATTCAGTAATCTTTGTCAAGATTCCAGTGGTGGTTTTTTGTTTTTATTTTTTTCAGAAACAAAACCCATCCTAAAATTCATATGGAATCTCAAAGGACCCAACAATCTTGAAAAAGAAGAACAAAGTTAAAGGACTCATACTTCCCGATTTCAAAACTTACTACAAAGTTATAGTCACCAAATATACTGGCAAAAAGAGAGACATATAGACTAATGCAAAAAATTAGAAAGCACAGAAATAAACCCTCACATATGGTCAACTGATTTTTTTTTTTAAGATTTTATTTATTTATTTGTCAGAGAGAGAGAGGGAGAGCGAGCGAGCACAGGCAGACAGAATGGCAGGCAGAGGCAGAGGGAGAAGCAGGCTCCCTGACGAGCAAGGAGCCCGGTGCGGGACTCGATCCCAGGACGCCGGGATCATGACCTGAGCCGAAGGCAGCTGCTTAACCAACTGAGCCACCCAGGCGTCCCTGGTCAACTGATTTTTGACAAGGGTGCCAAGAATACTGAATGCAGAAAGGACAGTCTTTTCAATAAATAGTACTGGGGAACCTGTATATGGATACAAAAGAGTGAAGTTGGATCCTTATCTTGCCCCAGACACAAAAATGAACTCAAGAGGAATCAAAGACCTAAATAGAAGAGCTCAAACTATAAAACCTTTAGAAGAAAACAGGGAAAAATCTTCATCATATTGGATTTGGCAATGGATATGACCTCCAAAGTCATAGGCAACAACCAAAAAAATTCATAAGCTGGATGTCACTGAAGTTAGAAATTTTGTGAATCAAAGATGCTATCGAGAGTGAAAAGACAACCCACAGATGGTAGAAAATGTTTGGAAAGCATATATCTGGTAAGGGATTAACATCCAGACTGTATAAAGTACCCCTATAACTAAACAACTAAAACAAACAACCCAGTTTAACAATACGCAAAAAAATTCAACGGACATTTCTCAAAAGAAGTTACACAAATGGCTCCAAAGTTCATGAAAAGATATTCAGTATCACTAGTCATTAGATAAATATAAATCGAAACCACAATGAGATGCCGTTTCACAACCATGAGAATGGCTATTATCATAAAAATGAAAAATAACAAGTATTGGTGAGGATGTGGAAAAATTGGAACCCTTGTATATTACTGCTGAGAACATAAAACGGTACAGCCACTGTGGAAAACAGTATGGAAGTTCCTCAAAAAATTGAAAATCAAATTACCATATGATCTAGCAATTCTACTTCTGGGTATACACCCAAAAGAATTTGTATACTTGTATGCCAATAGTCAGAGGCATTATTCACAATAGCTCAAAGGTGGAAACAACTCAAAAGTCCATTGACAGATGGATGCATAAACAAAATGTGTTTACACACACACACACACACACACACACTCACACACAGTGGAATATTACTCAGCCTTAAAAAAGGAAGGAAATTCTGACATGCTATGACATGGATGAATCTTAAAGGCATTAAGCCAAATGACAGGCGGGGATACTAACCACTATACAAATGAGGACATTAAGCCAAATGAAATAAGCAAGATCCAGAGGGACAAATAATGAATGAGCCCACTTCCAGGAAGTACTCAGAATCATCAAACTCAGAGAGACATAAAGTAGAGTGTTGGTTGCCAGGAGATGGGAAGAATGGGAAGTTATTGTCTCATGGGGAGTTTCTGTTGAGAACGATGAAAAGTTCTGGAAATAGATGATGGTGATGGCTGCACAGCACTGGGTATGTACTTAATGCCCCTGAACTACACACTTGAAAATGGTTAAAATGGTTTGAAAAAGGGTATAAAGAGTGAAAGTTAAAAGAGCCTAGATGTCCATCAACAGAAGAAAGGATAAAGAAGATGGGTTTATTTGTCAGAGAGAGAGAGGGAGAGCGAGCGAGCACAGGCAGACAGAATGGCAGGCAGAGGCAGAGGGAGAAGCAGGCTCCCTGACGAGCAAGGAGCCCGGTGCGGGACTCGATCCCAGGACGCCGGGATCATGACCTGAGCCGAAGGCAGCTGCTTAACCAACTGAGCCACCCAGGCGTCCCTGGTCAACTGATTTTTGACAAGGGTGCCAAGAATACTGAATGCAGAAAGGACAGTCTTTTCAATAAATAGTACTGGGGAACCTGTATATGGATACAAAAGAGTGAAGTTGGATCCTTATCTTGCCCCAGACACAAAAATGAACTCAAGAGGAATCAAAGACCTAAATAGAAGAGCTCAAACTATAAAACCTTTAGAAGAAAACAGGGAAAAATCTTCATCATATTGGATTTGGCAATGGATATGACCTCCAAAGTCATAGGCAACAACCAAAAAAATTCATAAGCTGGATGTCACTGAAGTTAGAAATTTTGTGAATCAAAGATGCTATCGAGAGTGAAAAGACAACCCACAGATGGTAGAAAATGTTTGGAAAGCATATATCTGGTAAGGGATTAACATCCAGACTGTATAAAGTACCCCTATAACTAAACAACTAAAACAAACAACCCAGTTTAACAATACGCAAAAAAATTCAACGGACATTTCTCAAAAGAAGTTACACAAATGGCTCCAAAGTTCATGAAAAGATATTCAGTATCACTAGTCATTAGATAAATATAAATCGAAACCACAATGAGATGCCGTTTCACAACCATGAGAATGGCTATTATCATAAAAATGAAAAATAACAAGTATTGGTGAGGATGTGGAAAAATTGGAACCCTTGTATATTACTGCTGAGAACATAAAACGGTACAGCCACTGTGGAAAACAGTATGGAAGTTCCTCAAAAAATTGAAAATCAAATTACCATATGATCTAGCAATTCTACTTCTGGGTATACACCCAAAAGAATTTGTATACTTGTATGCCAATAGTCAGAGGCATTATTCACAATAGCTCAAAGGTGGAAACAACTCAAAAGTCCATTGACAGATGGATGCATAAACAAAATGTGTTTACACACACACACACACACACACACACTCACACACAGTGGAATATTACTCAGCCTTAAAAAAGGAAGGAAATTCTGACATGCTATGACATGGATGAATCTTAAAGGCATTAAGCCAAATGACAGGCGGGGATACTAACCACTATACAAATGAGGACATTAAGCCAAATGAAATAAGCAAGATCCAGAGGGACAAATAATGAATGAGCCCACTTCCAGGAAGTACTCAGAATCATCAAACTCAGAGAGACATAAAGTAGAGTGTTGGTTGCCAGGAGATGGGAAGAATGGGAAGTTATTGTCTCATGGGGAGTTTCTGTTGAGAACGATGAAAAGTTCTGGAAATAGATGATGGTGATGGCTGCACAGCACTGGGTATGTACTTAATGCCCCTGAACTACACACTTGAAAATGGTTAAAATGGTTTGAAAAAGGGTATAAAGAGTGAAAGTTAAAAGAGCCTAGATGTCCATCAACAGAAGAAAGGATAAAGAAGATGGGACACACACACACACACACACACACACACACACACACACACACACACACATATACACACAGGAATACTATGCAGCCATCAAAAAATGAAATGTTGCCATTTGCAACGACATCAATCAGAGAAAACCAATTGTATGATCTCACTGATAGGAGGAATTTGAGAAACAAAACAGAGGATCACAGGGGAAGGGAGGAAAAAATGAAACAAGACAAAACTGGAAAGAGAGACAAACCATGAGAGACTCTTAAGCTCAGGAAACAAACTGAGGGTTTTGCTGGAGGGGAGAGGGAGGGATGCAGTGGCTGGGGGATTGACATTGGGGAGGTTATGTGCTATGGTGAGTGCTGTGAATGGTGTAAGACTGATGAGTCACAGATCTGTAGCCCTGAAACAAATAATACATTATGTATATCTTAATTTAAAAAAAAAAAAGAATGAAAGTTAAATAACTAACCTCTCTAATGGAATTGTTCTAAAATTGACAGTGGTGGGGAGCCTGGGTGGCTCAGTCAGTTAAGCATACAACACAGCTGGTTTTGGCTCAGGTCATGATCTCAGGATCGAGATCAAGCCCCAGATCAGCTCCACACTGGATGTAGAAGCTGCTTAAGATTCTCTCTCCCTCTACTTCTGCCCCTCCCACGCTTGTGTGTGTGCACACGTGCATGCCTGCATTTTCTCTCTCTCTCTCTCAAAAAAAAAAAAAAAAGAATGAATAAAATAAAATATAAAATAAAATTGACAGTGGGGAATAGCTACATACAAACACCTATTAACAGACTAAAAACCTCTGGATGCACACTTCAAAAAAATGTACATGTGAATTGTGTATCAATAAAACTGTTATAAAAAAGAGGAGAGGGATATTATAATTCTTAAAGAAGGTAATTACAGAAGGAAATATTTCCTTTATTCTAATGAGTAGTGTATATGTCTTTAAAAAAAAGTTACTGAAAAATGAAAAAAAAATTTGCCAACTGCTTCAGAAGAATCCCAATAATACATTTTACGTGTGAAGGCAATCCATTTTATTTCTTCCTTCCCAATCTGTTCACCTTTTATTTTTCTTTTCTGGTCTAGTTGTCTTAGTCTGGGCTGTGAAACAAAATGCCACATACAACAGAAATGTATTTCTCACAGTTCCAGAAGCAAGAAGTCTGAGATCAGGTGGCCCACATGGTCTGGTGACGAATGCTCTCCTCCAGGTTACACACTTCTCACTATATCCTCATGTGGTGGAAGGGGCAAGAGAGCTCCCTAGGGTCTCCCGTATAAAAGCACTAACCCCATTCATGAGGGCTCCACCCTCATATGACCTAGTCACTTCCCAAAGGCCCCTATTTCCTAATATCATCCCTTTTGTGGGGTGGGATTTCAACATATGAATTGGGGGAACCCCAAACATTCAGACCATAGCACTAATACATACAGTGCCATGTTGAAAAGGAGTGATGAGAGTGGATGCTCACCTTGTTCCTGATCTTTGTGGGAAAGCCCTGAGTTTCTGACCATTAAGTATGTTAACTGTACATTTTTGTAGATCTTCTTTATAAGTGGAAGAAATTTTCCTCTCTTCCTAGCTCATTGAGAGGTGGGTTTTTTTTTCTTTAAGATTTATTTTTTTTAGGGGTGCCTCGGTGGCTCAGTGGGTTAAGCCTCTGCCTTCAGCTCAGGTCATGATCCCAGGGTCCTGGGATCGAGCCCCACATCGGGCTTTCTGCTCAGCAGGGAGCCTGCTTCCTCCTCTCTCTCTCTCTCTGCCTGCCTCTCTGCCTACTTGTAATCTGTCAAATAAATAAATAAAATCTTAAAAAGATTTATTTTTTTTTAGAGAGACAGAGGGCATGAGAGAGAGCAAGTGGGGAGAGGGGCAGGAGAGTATCTTTAGGCAGACTCCCAGCTGAGCACAGAGTCCCATTCAGGGCATGAGATCATGGTCTGAGCCAAAACCAGAAGTGGAATGCTTAACTGAGCCACCCGGGTGCCCCAAATCATCTATTTTCCTTGCAGTTCTATTAGTTGTTGCCTCATGCATTTTGACACTCTTTTTAGGCACATACATGTTAAGGATTATTATGTTTTCCTGGAGAATTGACCCCGTTATCATTAATGTAATGTGCTTCTTTATCCCTGATAATTTGCTTTCAAGTTTCCTCTGTCTGAAATTGACATACCCCCCTCCCAATTTCTTTTGATTCCTGTTAGCATGATATATTTTCCCCATCTATTTACCTTTAATCTATATGTGTCTTTCTATTTAAAGTGGGTTTCTTGAAGACAACATATAATTCTTGGTTTTTGATACACCTTGACAATCTCTTTTAATTGGCACATTTAGACCACTGACATTCAAAGTGATTATTGATATAATTGTGTTGAGAGCTACCATATTTTTCTATTTGTTGCCCTTGTTCTTTGTTCCTATTTTTGTCTTCCACTCTTTTCCCATCTTTTGTGGTTTTTAGTGAGCATTTCATATGATTCCATGTTCTGTCCTTTGATAGCATACACATTATACTTCTTTTTTTTAAATTCTTCTTAGTGCTTGCCTAGAGTATGCAATATACATTTACAACTAACCCAAGTCCACTTTCAAATAATACTACCACTTCACAGGTGAGTGCCTTATAATAATAAAATAACCCAAATTTCTCCCTCCTATCCCATATATCATTGCTGTCATTCATTTCATCTTTATATAGGCAAACATAAACATACATATATATACATACTTAAGACACATACATAAGCATACATAATCAAATACATCATTGCTATAATTTTGAACTGTATCTATTTTCAGTTAAGAATAAGAAAAATAAATGTTATATTTTTACTTTTTCTTCAGTGCTCTTCCTTTTATATAGAATAGACCCCAGTTTCTGACCTATCTCATTTTCCTTCTCTTTATAGAGCTTATTTAAAACATTTCCTGCAATGCAGATCTACTGAAAACAAGTTCCTTTGATTTTTGTCTGAGAAAGACTTTATTTCTCTTTCATTTATTTGAAGCATAATTTCTTAGGATAAAGAAGTCTATGTTGGTGGGGGATCTCTCTGAACACTAAATATTTCACTCAACTCTCTTCTTGCTTGCATGGTTTCTGAGAAGTTGTACGTAATTCTTATCTTTGTTCCTCTATGAGTGAAGTGTTTTTTACCTCTGGTTTCTTCCAGGATTTTTTCATTATTTTTGATTTTCTGTAGTTTGAAAATTATATGCCTGGGGATAGTTTTTTGGGGACTTAACCTGCTTGGTATTCCCTAACTTCCCTGAATCTGTGGTTTGGTGTCTGACATTATTTAGGGGAAATTCTCAGTCATCAGTTTCAAATATTTTTTCTGTTCCCTTCTTTCTTCTCCTTCTGATATTCCCATTATGTGTATGTTATACGTTTTGTAGTTGCTCCACTGTCCTTATTCTGATTTTTTTTGAGTCACTGTTCTCTTTTTTCTTTTCACTTTTTTAAGTTTTTATTGATACATCCTCAAGCTTGAGGTTCTTCTTTCCTTGTGTCTACTACTAAGGTCACTGAAGTCATTCTTCATTTCTGCTACAGTGTTTTTGAACTCCAGCACTTCTTTTTGATTCTTTCTTGGGATTTCCATCTCTCCACTTACATGGCCCACCTGTTCTTGCATGCATTAGAGCCCTTAGTGTATTAATCGGTTTTTCAAAATATTCTGTGAATGATAATTCCAACATCCCTGCCCACATCTGATTCTGATGTTTGCTCTGCCTCTTCTAGTGATGTTTTTTGCCTTTCAGGATGCCTTGAATTTTTTCTTTATAGCAGGACATGGTGTACCAGGTAAAAGGAACTGCAATAGGTAGGACTTTAGTAATGTAGCAGTAAGGTGTGGGAGTAGGGGGAGGGTTCTAGAAGTCCTGCAGTTAGGTCTCGGTCTTTTAGTGAGCCTATGCCTTTGGACTAGGAGCTTCACGAGTGTTTCTCTGTTGTTTCCTCTCCCTTTAGGTGGGACAATGGGATGAGATGGCTAGAGTGAGCTGAGTTGGGGATTTTCCTTCCCCCGGGTCAGTTTAAGCTCTGATAACACCCCAGCAGGTTAGGTTCTTGTTAACTAGTTTCTTTGTGTTAAGAACAGAGTGCTCTGGGGTATTCCAAAAATGATTCCTTTTTCCCTCCTCTTACTGAAAGCACAAGGGGATTTTTCTCTGATATTTACTCTAGGAACCTGGTCGAACTCATGGAAGTAAAACTCATAAAACTGTGGGGTCTCCCTGTGACTTGTCCACATTGCATCTTCAGTAGCTCATCAGTTACAGTTCCGGTTTCCCTAACCCTGGACTCGTTCCCACAGCAGCTTCTACTTAGGAGTCTCTGCCCTGCAGTCTTAAGCCATGATTCTTTGTACTCGTCTGTCTGCCTTTCTGATCTGGCCCCACGTCTTCTCCTCTCTCACAGATGCAAGAGGAGTTGTTACTCTTCCAATGCGTTCAGCTTTTCACCTATTGTTAGAGCAGGGTGGCCAAGCAATCCTTTTTATTATGGCAATATATACACTGACATTAAATCGAACACATCCCTGTAAAATAAACATTTTATTTGGCACCATCTAGTAGCTCAGTGGTAGATTCCAGACATTCACTTCCCTGGCAAGTAATCTCAGCATGAAAACGTTTGCTTAAAATTTTGTAGTGATATTTTTTTAAAAATTGTAGTGATATAATGCTTGTTTTAAAGCATTAATAGCCCAAAGTTTCTCAACCCTGTCTTTGATAATTCCCTTTCCCAATCTTAACCTTTCCAAACCAGATTGCTTAACTAGAAAACCTGTGTGGATTGCAGGAATTTAGTGGTAGAAATATACTCAAAAGCCTTAGTACAGGAGAGATAGAGTTTTCCAAAATACTATCTGGTAAACATAGTGCCATTATTTCATGCCCTTCTATCATCTGTTAATATTCGTGTAGCCAAAAGATATCAGCTCTGAATAAAAATTGCTGTACAGCGGCTTGTAAGCAGTTCTTAGTTACCCTGCAGTGAACCCGTAAATTGAGAAAAGTAATCTCATCAGAATTCTGTATGTGCGTTCCACTCTACCTTCCCAACACAGAAAGAGAAAGTTACATACCATATTGTAGACCCTGTCTCCTTCGTGCTACTTACCACGTAGAATACATTTTTGGGCCATATGCTGCAAATCATAAGTTTAAGCTGCAAATATATATACAGAGCCACATCTAAAGTGCATAGATTAAGGAAGAACTAACCTGAATACTTCACAAACTCTTCCAAAAATGAACAGGCGGAAACCAAATCATCTATTATGAGGTCAATATCGCCCTGATCCAAGCAAGGAAAGACATCAGAAGAAAACTACAGGCCAGTATCTCTTAAAAGTATAAACACAAAAATCTTCAGCATGATACTGGTGTACCAAATGCAGCCACATGTAAAAGGGATTGTCCACTCTGACCAAATGGGATTGACCCCAGGAACTCAAGCAAGATCGGTTCAATACCTGAGAAAGTTGCAGGTAGTTAAACCAACCAGCAAGCCAAAGCAAACTAAAGCATTGTTTTCCCCTTTTCTGGCTAGTGTTTCTGTCTTTGTTTTTTAACTGCCCCTGACTTCTTTAACTACATTTTTCATCATGGAGGGGGGAAAGCCTGTGTATATTCATTTTTTTAAAGATTTTATTTATTTGACAGAGAGAGCACAAGCAGGGGGAGCAGCAGGCAGAGGGAGAGGGAGAGAAGCAGACTCCCCACTGAGCAAGGAGCCCAATGTGGGCTGTGTTCCCTGTCGCTGTGTCTGTCTTTGTCAAATAAATAAATAAAATCTTAAAAAAAAAAAAAAGGGAAGCACTGTATTGACTATAACCACCATTAATGACATTTACTGAAGTCTTAACAAATTTTTAAAAATCCATACTCTCTCTTTTCACAAAGCACAGTCTTATTTATACTTAACTCTTGTTAAGTTATAACATGTTGATAGAAATAAAGCCATAATTAATAAATGTGCTCTGGAAATAATAATTTTTTGCCACTGAATATGTTTAAACTACAACCTTCACATATATGAGAAAATAACTGGTTGAAAACCCAAGTAATTCTGCCTATTTAATTCATGGTCACATCTAATTCAGTATGAGTATCACAAATTAAGTACAGTGGAAATGAGTATGTAAGGTTTCAGTAAGGTATATGCAATTTTGCCGAGCCTGGGGGAAAATATTAGCAATAACATATTAAATTTCACAGAAATGTCATGTTCAGCAGGTGTTCTAGAAAATGTTACCTTTTATAGAATGCCCATTTAGCAGAAAATGGAATGACCATATGTGAAAATAAGCACTTTTACAAGATGGTCAGATGGTGAAATTATACCAGAAACACCGGTTAGCAAGCACATGTTTATGAAAGAACAACCATGATACAGGCCTCATTTCAGAGGATCTTATAAATTTTTAAGTATACTGACTGAAGGTTTATCTATTTTGATAAAATTAGAATCTTAAAAGTATTTTTTGAGAGTGTTAATAAACAGGAAGACTTTTTGATTCTTGTGGACCCCCCCCCAACATTCTTGGGGGGGGGCGGTGCTTGCAAGGTACTAATTCTTAAGTGTGCTTTTAAAAATTATACCCTTTCCAGGCACATGGGTGGCTCAGTCAGTTAAGCAGCCAGCTCTAGATTTTGGCTCAGGCTGGGAGCTCAAGGTCATGGGGCTCGGTGCTCAGCGGGGAGTCTGCTTGAGGATTTTCTTTCTTCCTCTCCCTCTGCCCCTCTCCCTGCTCACGTGCTCTCTCTCTCTCTCAAATGAATAAATCTTAAAAAAATTATATCCTTTACATTAACTTGATCAATTTTTTCTCTTCCTTAAAAAATAATTCAAAATTATAAAAAGCAAAATTGTACAATTATACAAAAGTACAAAATTGTACTACAATGCAGTTTCCAAAAAAGAAACAAAAAACACGAGGAAAAGTTCAAGCTTGAGCTCATAAACATTTTTACACTGAGAGGTAGCTATAATGCAAGGTAGGGATGGGATCTTTTTTTGTGTGAGACACATTAAAGGAATTTGGATTTTATCCTAAGGGCAACAGATATCAACTGAAGATTTATAAAGCAGGGAGTATCGGGGTGCCTGGGTGGCTCAGTGGGTTAAAGCCTCTGCCTTCGGCCCGGGTCATGATCCCAGAGTCCTGGGATGGAGCCTCGCATCGCATCGGGCTCTCTGCTCGGCAGGGAGCCTGATTCCTCCTCTCTCTCTGCCTGCCTCTCTGCCTACTTGCGATTTCTCTCTGTCAAGTAAATATATAAAAAAAAGTTAAAAAAAAAAAGCAGGGAGTATCTAGCGAGATTTAAAATCAAGGAAGCTCCCTCTTGCTGCTATGAAGGCAACTCAGTGGGAGGCAGAGATCACTGGGGGATTCCTATAGCGATGCTGAGGAGAGGACGACTGCATCCCACTGCACCCTCTGCTTCCCAAAGCGTCCTAATTGCTTGACTGTTTCCTCCCCCCTCCCTTATTAGACCCTAAATTCAATAAAGTCAGAGGCCTCATCTGTTCTCAACACTCTCTTATCACTAGGATACCTAGCATCCTAAGCATCCAAGCAAACACAAAGCAAGTACGTAGTGCTCAATAAAATTTGTTATATGATCATTGATAAGGAAATAAATGAATAAACCACAGGGACACTCCACAGTGTGAACACCCACAACGCACTGCCCACAAGAGCCCAGGGCAAGCTTCCGGCCTCCTTCCCCCAAGGCCCTCAACAAGAGACCAAACCACCGTATCTGGCCGTATGTGAGAGCTTGGATACAGCCACTACATAATTCTTGAGTGGACAGAGGGAAGAGGATCATGGGCAAGAAACAGTAGCTCGGATCATTTCCGATGGTGGTACCAGTAAGTTAGTTACTAACGGAAGGCCTGGTGTGAGAAGGGTAAAGGAGAGGTGGCGCTTGCTTCATTCATTAGTTCATTCATTCCTTTACTCAATTAACAAATATTTGTTGAGCAGCCACTAGGCACTGTGGTCTACAAAACATATAGAAATAATGTGGCCCATATGCTCTGCACTCACTGCTCAGATCCCAGCTTTGCTGGGTGCTGTGTGATCTTGTGCAAGTTACTCAATCTCTCTGTGCCCGAGTCCCCGTCACATGATGCTAATGACAGTTACTATACGATAAGGCCCCTGCGAGCATCAAACATTACATGTAAAGTGCTTGGTGCATAGTACTTGGCAATAACTTAAGAACATAGGCGAATTTTTTTATGTTGAGAACTTGTAACTTGGAGATTACCTTTACTTTGTATCCTAGATGTGAAAGATGGCTACCAGCTTCATTTTCAGGATGGGTGTGGGGAGTGTGGGGAACAGGTTTGAAAAACCAGTGTAATACTTGTACTGTATGTCAGACACAAGGTTAAGTGTGACATCTGTGATGATTTCATTTAAAAATTAAAATCCTGGGGATACCTGGGTGGCTCAGTCAGTTAAACAGCTGCCTTCGGCTCAGGTCATGATCCTGGCGTCCTGGGATGGAGTCCCATGTTGGGCTCTTTGTTCAATGGGAAGTGTGCTTCCCCTTCTGCCTGCTTCTCTCGCTGCCTGCTGCTCCCCCTGTTTGTGCTCTCTCTCTCCCTGACAAATAAATAAAAAATTTTTAATGTGATTAACATTAAAAAAAAAAGTTCTAAAGTTGGACAAAACTGATTGCATCCCCCCAAAAAATACAAAACCAAAACCAAAGCGGATTGAATCCTCAAACTCTTTTTTTTTTTTTTTTTTTAAAGTAGGCTCCAGCATGGAGCCCAACGGAGGACTTAAACTCCCAACCCTGTGACCCGAGATCAAGACCTGCGTTGAGATCAAGAGCCTGATTTTTAACTGACTGGGCCACCCAGACACCTTCAATACTCAAACTCTTAGGAAATGACCAAATTTGGTAATTTTGGTAGTTTTAGCAAATTACCGAATCTCCCTAAGTCTTAGTTGCCTCATCAACATATAATGTTATGATAATAATAACAATGATAATAATACTAGCAGCTACCTGGCAAGGTCTCTGTGAGGATAAGAGAGACAAGGCATACACTGACTGTGGCTCATAGAAATGCTCATTAGATGGGAGCCGCTGTTCCTCTTTCTCACAAAAATCATCTGGACTAGCTGTTAATAGCCTTACAGATGAGGTGACTGAGGCTTAGAAAGTCAGATAAGTGACTTGAAAAGTACCTAGCAAGGGGGGTAGTGAAGATTCAAGCACAAGTTCACATGGCTTCTTTTAACTACATTATGCTGCTTCTCATTGCTTTGAAAAAATTGCTTGGATTATAGACACCATATATAATAGAGTTGACGTTTAAGATTGATATATATGTAATTCTTCATAAAAAGTTTTGAATCTCTGAAATGTTTATAAATTTCCTAATACTTGTATATAGCTGTAAAAAAAAAAGGCACAAAGAATTGTTAAACTTCACATTAAATAAATGGCACATAATAAAACAGGACTTGGGCATCCTAAATTTTTGCTTCCTACTTTAGATAATTGCCCCAACTATGGCCAATTTTATGGCCTATTTTCAATATGTTCCCCTCGTAGGGTCTTAAAACTTATAGGTCATGCAATGATACTGATGAGTTCTACCCAGAGAGGAAGGTTTGCAAACAAGTCTGATTGTATTTCTGCTTACCCAGCTTCAGGAAACATTTCGTAACAATAACGACAACAAACGAGCCAAAAGCAGTAAAAATTTGATGCAAAACTTTAACAAACAAAATAGGTTTATTTTCATTCTTTATTGAGACAACTTAGTGGGGAATAAAGCAATAAAAAGAAAAATAGCATGAGCAGAAAAAAATAAAATGAGGGACATACAGCTTGAATTGAAAACAGGGGCGCCTGGGTGGCTCAGTGGGTTAAAGCCTCTGCCTTCGGCTCAGGTCATCATCCCAGGGTCCTGGGATCGAGCCCCGCATCGGGCTCTCTGCTCAGCAGGGAGCCTGCTTCCTCCCCTCTCTCTCTCTGCCTGCCTCTTTGCCTACTGGTGATCTCTCTCTGTCAAATAAATAAATAAATTCTTTAAAAAAAATTCATCAATATATTTATAAAAAAAAGAAAGAAAACAGAAAAACAGAGGGGCACCTGGGTAGCTCAGTCGGTGAAGCAGCTGCCTTTGGCTCAGGTCAGGATCCCAGGGTCCTGGGATTGAGCTCCACATCGGGCTCCTTGCTCGGCAGGGAGCCTGCTTCTCCTTCTCCCTCTGCCTGCCTGCCTGCTGCTCGCCCTGCTTGTGCTCCCTCTCTCTGTGTCAAATAAATAAATAAAAATATTAAAAAAAAGAAAACAGATATTGAGGGGAAGGAGTACATAAAATACACCAAAAAAGAGTATTTTTTTAGTCTACTAAAATGCAACCATTTGAGAGGTTCTCATACGATTATGATCCAAATCTAAAAGTCAGATTGAATCCTTGTGTTGTTTTAAACTCTAGTACATCAAGATAAACTAAACCCCTCATGATATATTTATCATAAGCAGAAGACTTTGACTCAAATTATAAACAACTACAAAGGTACAAATTATTAAAGAAACATTTCGTGAATCTAATGCATAAAAGGCACTGAGGCTTACCACCTCACGTTGTGACCAACCACATCTGTCTGTCTAGCTTGTAACCCCTTCTCAGCCAAGTGACAGTTCTGTATGTCCACTACAAATCTCTTCTCCGCAAACTCAGCCTATCCAAAACCAAAGTAGTTTTCCATCGGATCCTCCATCTGTCTTCAGATGGAGGACCCTCTGACTTACAACTGCGTGTGGGCCATCTGCGCGTGCCACTGGCTCGGGAACAGGTTGGCACACGACACTTCGCTGACTGATTACTCTGCCGCTGACCCATACTCTCATTCCTTTAATCCCTTTCTTAGACCCCAGGTATTATCATTTCAACCCAAAATCTGAGAAAGGACCAGCTTGCAAATAACATTCAGTATTTACTGAATGAAAGATGACCTTGGAGAGAGCAGAGGACAATGGAACGGAAGCTGCATTTTAAAGGTGAGGCAAGAATGAAGAACATACGAAGCCGTATTTCTTGACCTGACTGAAACCTGGCATTGAGTACAGCTGTTTCTTTCAAGAATTTAGCAAGGAAAAAGAGGAAACTCACATAATTGAAAGACTGGCAAGACTACGAGGAAAAAAATAGAGATTTGAGAATATTTGTGGGCAGAAAGGAAGGAATCAGTTGCGGCAGAAATCTAAAGATAAACGTTCTTATTGCTTGCAACCTGTACCCTCAACTTTATCCTTCACATTGCTGCCAAAGTGGGGTGCAAAACTGGGTATCTGAGACATCACTTTCCAGCTAAAATCCTTCAGACACTCCCCCCATCCCCTACAGGATGCAGTCAAAGACCCGTAGGAACATTAGATCTCCATGGTCTGATCGATGACTTGGCTCTTGACACCAGAGGCAGGACCAGGCCAGTCGTCTGGCAAGCACCCAAGAACTTGATGACACTATGGATCTCTAAGCTCTGCCCCTGGAAGTTTGGCTTCCGTATCCTGGGTAGAGCCAGGAATCTGCATTTTTACAAAGCTCCTCGGGAGATCTGATGAGTGGCCAAGTTGAAGAACCACATTAGTCTAACAGGGTAGTTTTAAGGAACACCAGGCTTTGCAGCCAGAAAGAACCCAAACTAAATCCCTGCTCTGACGTTTATAGGCTAAGTGGCCTTGTGCAAGTTCCATAGTTTCCCTAAGAATCCAAGTTATTTTTCTTCTCTACAATGGGAATCATACCTTACTCACAGAATACTTAGAATACATATATAAACACTCCATAAATGTTAACTGTTAAGAACTATTTAACACCTAACTGCTCAAGCCACCCACCTCCTCTTCAGTCCCTCCTTTGTTCCTGCTCCTGTCTCTGCCTGGTACTCTTAGCTCGTTTCTTCCCTGCTGACCTTAAACCTTGAAGATACTGCTCCTGCAGCTTCCTCCACACCAAGCCTCCCTCCCCCGCCTCCCACCCCCAAACTTCCCTCTTTCATTCTCTAGGCTGAGCCAATCACCCCTCCTCTGTGATCCTTGCGCCCCGTGCTTACTTCGCGTTCATGCAATAATATTTATTGAGCACCAACTAGGTACCAGATGCTGAAGACACAGCAGAGAACAAAGGGATGTTAACATCCTAATGGATAACCAGAAAGTAAACAAGTTACACAAATAATTCTGATTATGAGTAAATATTTGCACTGCAACCAACTCTTTGTGTCTATTTTTCCCTATTAAATACTAACTCCTTCAAAACTGCATCAAATACATCTTTATCTCTCTAGCATTCAAAAATTTCTGGCATAGATATTATTTAGTAATCTTAACAAAGAGACGGGGGGCATGTGGATGGCTCAGTCAGTGGAGCGTATGACTCTTGATCTCGGGATCATGAGTTTGAGCCCTATTTTGGGCATAGAGATTACTTTAAAGAAAATTTTTTTGGGCATAGAGATTACTTTAAAGAAAATTTTTTTGTGCTCGCTTCGGTAAAGAAAATTTTTTTAAAAAGAGAGAGAGGAAAGAAAGTCTTAATTACTGAAGAAAAGTCCTAGAGAAGACAAGAGTGAATGAGATGATGAATACAAATGAGAAAATTAGCCTTGAACAAGAGCAGGAACAGCCAGCTCTTTTACTAAAATAAAAAGGACAACAGGAAAGGAGAGTGTTGAGGATATGTTTTAAAGGTAGAAGCAACAAGTTGAAGGGTCTGGGCCTTACGGCTACCATTTTTGAAATACAATGTAAGATCATCTACTGAGAATAAGGAGGCTGACATTGGAACAGACAGCTTTAAGCAGAGAGCATCCCCCGACCCTGTCCCCAAGCCAGCAGGGGCTAAAGGAGACAACCATGGATGTCTTCCCTTCCTCTTTTTCCTCCTCCTCTTCCCTTTTCCTGCATTTTTTCCCCTCTCCACTTCTTTTCCTTCCTCTCCTTTTCATTCTTCACTTCTTTGGCACTCAGGATCCAAATATTTTTCCTATTTGGGTGGACTCTGCTGGGTATGTTAGCTGAATACAACGTCCTCTCACTAAGTAAGCTCAGGAGGCTAGATCTTCGCTCTCGCAGTCTTCTGGTGCAACAGGCATGTGAACCAGGCTCAGCCAATCAGATGTTCTTGTGCAGGATTTTGAATCTTAAGAAGGTAATATAAAAATGAGGGACAATTTTAATTATCTATGCGGCTGATGGAAGCAATAACAGCAAGAATTTAGTGGCAGTGGTCCGGGGCAGTGGTACCAGCAGTGGCATAGTAACTAGACTGCCCTTATAGCATTACTTTAGCTGTAGTACAGAATGCTGAACCTTCTTGGTTCTTGCCTGTCTTGTGAGCTCCTTGTTATTGTCTGGTAAGTTCTTTTCTTCTTACATTAGCTAGAATCAGTTTTGCTTGATAAACGGGGAGTGGGAAAGAGTGAGAAGGATCAAGGAAACTAGAGATCTTGGTAAGATTCAATAGCATGTATTTTATTACTTTTTTAGGGGGGAGGGGCAAAGAGAGAGGGAGAAAGAGAATCTTCAGCAGGCTCCATGCCCAGTGCAGAGCCCAACATGGGGCTTGATCTCATGAGCCTGAGATCATGACCTGAGCCGAAATCAAGAGTCAAACACATAACCGGCTGAGCCACCCAGGAGCCCCAACAGCAAGGATTTTATATGTAAGGAAGCAGAGCACCCCTGAAATCTAGGAGATTGTAGCCGATTGATGGAAAGGAAGAGCAAAGATTTCAAAGTGGCTCATAAGATTTAGCCAGGAGAGCAGGATGTTGACAAGGAGTGGGAATTAAGGTCATTGAGGTTGAAAAAAACAAGGAATTATGAAAGTAGTGTGTTGGTTGAGTGGTCTAGCTGGTCACTGAACTCACCCAGAATGATGGTGGAATTTGGGATGAAGAGAAAACTGTTCAGGAAGTACCAAAGGCTTTGCTCAACAAAGAGCAAGTTAGAGAGAGATGACAAATGACAGTGACAAAGAGAGGTGGGTAAGATGGGATAAATTTCAAATAAAAAGAATTTTTATATAAGAATGAAAGAGTAGGGGTGTCTAGGTGGCTCAGTTGGTTAAGCATCAGACTCTTGGTTTTTGCTCAGCTCATGATCTCAGGCTCATGAGATTGAGTCTTGCATTGGGCTCTGAACTAGGTGTGAAATTTGCTTGAGATTCTCTCTCTCTCCCTCTCCATCTGCCCCTCTCTTGGCTTGTGCTATCTAAAAAAACAAAAACAAAAACAAAACCCCAAAAATAAAATTAAGTAAATAGATAGATAGATAGACAGACAGACAGGCAGGCAGGCAGTAATTTGGAAGTAGAACTGGGCTGATTCAACTTATTACATGAAGACAAAAAGACATGGGAAAATGAATAGCCCTTACTCAAGATGGCACCAAAAGAAATAGTCTTCCAGAAGGAATGCCAGGGTAAAATAAGAAAAAGAGATGAAGGGAATGTTCCAGAAAGAGGATTTGTAAAGAAGTTTGTTCACATTAGACTAAGTCTGAAGTTCCAAAGGACTCCATGGAAAGTGACGAGAAGAACATCGGGAGAAGGATGGGAAAGGACAGGTAAAGAAGTTCAGAGCCACATGGAGAAGGAACTACAAGAAAATATAATTGGCCAAAGACATCCCCATATGAAAGAGAAGTCACACAGCTACAGCTGAACATAAGTGTACTGAAGAAAATTCATGCTTAAAAACAAAAACAATAATCCTATGGAATATTTATCCACTCTCTTACCCAAGGCCCCAGGCTCCCAAGTCATTGCCCCCCCCCAAACTTAGGTTAAAATCTATATTCTCTGGTGAGTTCTCCAATAAACTATTTGATCTCTTTAAGCTTCAACTGGAGGTAGCAGCTCCTTTCAGGGGAGTATATACAAGATGAACAGCACATGATAGTCTCACACGATGCTTGGAACCTGTAGGCACTGATAAGTAGTTGCTGGACTATGGAATTCCTAAAGGCAGGAGGAACAAGGCAAACAAACTTTCCCATTATACTGGGGCTCATCATGTGACAATAGAAAATGGCAGATGTAATGGTACATCACTTTTGATGTTAGGCTCTTGTCTTACTGTCTACCTCTCTCTCTCTCTGTTCCCTTCTATCTCTATCTCTAATAATTAATAGATAACAGTAATAGTACAGAATTTTGGTACTTGCAAGTGAGATGCTACCAAAACAAACCCTAAAAATTCAGGAGAGGCTTTGGAGTCAGGTAGTGCTGGCCTTTGAGTAGGTTGTTAGAGCTTAAAGGCGAGTGAGAAAAATCACACTGGCAACTGCAAAGAGGGACCGTTTTTATGAATTGCAGAAAAAATTCCCATTAACATGGGAAATAGAAAACACACCCAATGAACCTAGTGGTCTAGATAAAGGGATCTCTAGGAAAAGTATTCAAGGTGCTCCCTGGTCCTTTCTGGCTGCCTGTAATAAAATGCAAGAGGAGGAAGACAACCCAAAGGAAAACCTGTTAAATAAAAAGGAGCCAGGAATTGCTAGTTGTGAAAATTCCCTGCCTCTCCAGATGGCAATAGATGCTAAGATAAGAAATGGCTTCTGGGCAAAGATCGAATTTGGGGTGATGCCAGGAAAACACAGTCTAAACATGAAACAGAGTATTTGGTTATAAAATCCTTTGTTAAGACCTCAGAAAGATCAAACATAGTGTCTCGGGGCACCAAGCAAAATGGAAAAAAAAATTTTTTTTTCAAGAGTTGGAGGGCGTGTCCCACAGATGGTTTTGATCAAGCAGAAGGGTTTCATGCTTCTCGGCTGTGTGAGCAAAGGCCCAAGGGAGAGGATGGCTTGTCTCAAATAAAGTTGGGTATGGGCTTTTGTCTAAAGGACAAGATTCACAGGAGACCCATGAAGATTCTAAGATTATTATAATTCCAGAAACAGCTCCAGCTCTGACCGACAGAGGATACACAGTACAAAATGAAAAAAAGTCTTTGGACTCCCCAAAATTCTATCAGCAGGAAACAGGTTTAGAAAAGTAGCTGAAAATATGTACTAATTCTCATAAAGCACAGAGAGGGTAGACAGAGCCCAGACAGCAGAGCTAAAAGCCACCTAGAATCATTTGTAAACAGTAGAATGAAGTCCTAGTTAAGACCCTTCCAACATTTGCCCAGTTGGCTTTTATGCACCAGTAACTCCTGTGTGCCTCCTATTCCCCCCCCCCTTTTTTTGGTAGAATTGTCTATGGAGGTTATCCTTCACCTATGCTGCCATTGCACTTTGGGTGGTAAGTGGCAAATAACTTATCTCTCTGGTTCACAGGTCTACTGCTCGAGAGAAGCCATCAAGAGGCAATACTTAAGTAGCCGCAGCCAAGGAACCTCATCCACACCCAAGACTCAAGACATGACATTCTGGACTTCTATCTTGTACTGTAATGGGATGAGTCTTTGGTGGGCCTTGATAGTCAGTAGGTGTACTCTGCATGTGGGAGGGAAGTGGATCATTGGGAGCCTGAGGGAAGACTGTGCTAGCTAGCCTCCTAGATGGTTCCCAATGACTCCGACCTCTTGGTATTCACACTACTGCACAGTCATCTTCAATATTATATCAGTGTTAGTTTATGTCACCAATAAAATATGGCAAAAATAATGGTATGTCACTTCTGAAATTAGGTTATACAAAATATTGTGGCTTCTGTCTTGACCTGTATCCATCTTTGTGTCTCTCAGCTGACTCTCTCTGCCAGATGCCAGGTTGCAAGGGCATTTAAATGGCCTGTGGAGAGTCCCATGTATCAAGAAATTGAGGCCTCTGGCCAACAACCATTAAGGAACTGAGGCCTCCTGCCAACAGCCATGTCAGTGAGTCCCAGACTTGTAAGAAAATCTGAGCCAGAATCACCCACTAAAGCTACATCTGGAAACTGTGTGAAATGGTAAGTGTTTGGTGGCTTAAGCTTCTGGTTTGGAGGTAATTGGTTGCATGGTAACATTAACTAATTCAAGGACTGTGTCAAACTCATTCCTTGATTTCTGTAATCCTAGTTGTTTAACAAATTTTGCTAAATCAGGTTAGTTTTCCTTTTCCTTTCCTTTCTCATCTGCATTTGTCACTTTCTCAAATTTATAAAGAATTCAAGGTTTGAAAAATTATTTTAGAAGTAGTATTTAAAAACATCTCCTCGCTAAACAAAGGCTTCATTGTGTTCTACTGTGGCTGTTGTCTACACTTTTATGGAAATGTGGTCCAAGAGAGCTCCAAAGTGAGCTGGGTAGGTTTCTGTCTTGTAATAGTTTGCTATTTTACTGTAAACAGCTTTTATAAATTACAGAAAGGTTTTCCTTGATGAAAAAATTTTCAAGCCTAAAAAAAGTGTACAATCACAGACATGTCTATAAAAAGATGTCTGTCAACTACATTCTATGGTTTAGGAGAGAGCTTATTACAGTTTTCGGTTCCCCATCAGCTTTTCCTAGCTCTGTTTTTTCTATGGTTTTTGAAATACACAGTCACAAAATGTGAATGGCCTTCTATGAAAACTAACCGATTTTAACTTCTATGAAAACTAACCGATTTAACTTTTAACTTTCTTTACATTCTGCACCATGAAAACCAGGAGGGGGGAAAAACTCTTTCTTTTCTATAAACTACATGAAAATGACTTGAAAAACACCGAATGTGAAGAAGAAACACAGTTTCCTTATGGATTCCTGTTTACTGATTTTAAATCAATGTTAAAACGTTTACATAATTTTCCAGAAACTTGGAACATTAAGTTTAAGCAGCAGATAATAGGATAATGCTGACCAAACAGGCCCTGCCTCTTACTAGTCTATTTCGAGAACAATACCTCATAGAGTTGTTGTGAAGATAAATGTAATGATGTACATAAAAGGATTACCATTAAAAAAAGGAACCAATCATAAAGTTGGTTCATAGTAAACAAGCTCTCAATAGATGCAACCAGAATGATTACCAGGAAGACTAATACTAAAAAGAAATCATCCATTAAAAATTATTTTATTAACTCAACAAGAAGGAAACTAACAACCCAAGGTTAAAAATGGGCATTCTCAGGGTGCCTGGGTGGCTCAGTCAGTTAGGCATCTGACGCCTGATTTTGGCTCAGGTCATGATCTTGGAGTCCTGCGGACAAGCCCCGCATGGGGCTCCATGTAGAGCAGGGGGTCTGCTTGAGGATTTCTCACTCTCTCCCTCTGTCCCTCAGCCCACTCTCTCTCTTGCTCACTTTCTCGCTAATAAATCAATCTTTGGGAGAAAAAATAGGCATTCTCACCACACGTGCACACACACATATGTTAAGGGATAATGGTGTTCACTGACTAGATGAGAAATATCCTTTCACAATGCATACATGTATCAAATCATTTCAATGCACACTTTAAATATCTTATCATTTTATTTGTCAACTATGCCTCACTAAAACTGGGGTGGGGGATGGGCAAAGGTTCTGAACAGAACCTCACCAGAGGAGATAATACAGATGACAAATCAACATATGAAAAGATGCTCAACATCATATGTCATTCAAGAACTGAAAATTAGGGGCACCTGGGTGGCTTGGTTAAGCGTCTGCCTTTGGCTCAGATCATGGTCCCAGGGTCCTGGGATCGAGCCCCACATCAGCCTCCCTGCTCGGTGGGATACCTGCTTCTCCCTCTCCCCCTTCCCCTGCTTGTCTTCCCTCTTTCGCTGTGTCTCTCTCTGTCAAATAAATAAATAAAATCTTAAATTAAAAAAAGGAACTGAAAATTAAAACAACAATGAGATACCACTACTCACCTATTAGAAGAGCTAAAATTCAAAAAACTGGTAAAACCAAATGCTGGCAAAGATGTGAAGCAACAGGAAATCTCATCATTGTCTGTGAGAATGCAAAATGGTGTGGCCACTTTGTAAGACAATTTGGCAGTTTCTTACAATGGTTGACATAGTCTTAACATACTGACCTATCAGTCACACTCCTTGATATTTACCCACTTGAGTTGAAAACTTTTGTCCTCACAAAAACCTACACTTGAATGCTTTAGAAGTTTTACTTATAATTGCCAAAGCTTGGAAAGAACTAAGATATCTGTCAATAGGTGAATAGATAAACCGTGACCCATCCATGCATTATAATATTACTCAGGGATTAAAAGAGCTATCAAGCCCTGAAAAGACATGTTGAAACACTACATATTGCTAGTAGCCAGTCTGAAAAGGCTACGTACTGTATAATTCCAATAATGTGACATTCTGGAAAATCAACATTATAGAGGCAAGAAAAAGATGAGTAGCTGTCAAGGATGTGAAGCAGAAGATAACAGAATATATGATGGAATTTTTTAGGGTGATGAAACTATTCTATATTTTACTACCCCAATAGATATATGATATTGCATTTGTTAGAACCCACAGAACAAAGAGTGAACCTTAAGGTATGCCAATTAAAATGAAAATCATTTAGGAGGCCAAGCAGTCCCAAGTCCCAAGAAACTACCTGTATGACAAAATGTATGAAACAATCTCACTGAAGGAAAAGGCAGAGGGAAACGCTGACCTAAATAACTTTGGAAATGAGCAGGATATGTAAGACTAAAGGCAAAAGGAACTGTGCATAAGCACTGTGTTCTAGTTAATAATGCTGTTTCCCACAGGGGTATGAGTTAACAATTTTGACCCTGCATAGATACTGGAACTGAACAATAAAGTAAATGTTAGGTGTGTGATTGGGGCCATGTTTTTCACTACCAGAGTGGAAATTTACTGCTAAGCAATGGTAGATTGGAATGATCCATGTCTTCGTGGATTGGAGCTGGAGATATCATTATGAACTCACGTTCAGCTAAATGTTGATACTGATGACTACAGAGATAAATCTTTATAGACGTATGTATAGGCATAGGTTAGTGGGAACACGTATTTTATTGATCGGTCAGCAAAGACCACCTAGAAACTGTAACATTCCTGTAGCGGTGAGCAAGCCTAGTAACCACATGTTGGTTTCTAGTACCATTCTCCAAAAACAAAGGAACTAGGCTCTTTGAGAAATGGCTGGTCCTAGGACTGGGGCAAAAAATAAAAAGGATGAGCCCAGAGTATCTTGTTGCCAGAAAATAAGGAAATACTTAAAAAAAAAAAAAAAAGAAAGAAAAGAAAAGAAAAAGAAAAAGAAACAATACAGGGGTGCCTGCGTGGCTCAGCCGGTTCAGCTTCTGACTCTTGATTTCAGCTCAGGTCATGATCTCAGGGTCCTGGGATCGAGCCCCACATTGGGATCTGAGCTCAGCGGAGAGTCTGCTTGAGATATTCCCTCTTCCTCTCCCTCTGCCCCTTTCTCCACCGGCCATCTCTCTCAAATACATAAATAAATCTTTAAAAACAAATTACATTGATGGTACTATATCAAAAGGACAGAGGAGCCAACTGAAAGAGCTCCCAATAGCCAAAACTGGGACAGTCTGAACAAAAGAACAAAGTAGTACTGGATTATAACCCATAGTTTAAAATAAATACCCATGAGTCTATACTGACATATATAGATGATCGAGTAAGCAAATAAATGGAAGAGACAAATCTCTTGCACAAATTGATTCCAAATAATTTATGTAAATTCTCTACCCTCAAGGAGGCAGAGCATAACTCCCCACTCCTTAAGTATGAGCTTTGCATGGTGACTTCCTTCCAAAGACTATAGTATGGGAAGGAGGGAAAAAGAGTATCTTTACAGTGGAAAAACCTGACAAACACTTACCTCAGCCAAATGATCCACGTACACATCAACAGTGGCATAAACTGAGAGTCTGTACCCTAGATGTAATGTTAGGGGAAATGGCACTTTACCTCTGCGATCTTTGTCCCCAAATCCCATAACCCTGATTTAATCATTAGAAAAAACATTAAACAAATTCCCATAGAGGGACATTCTAATGGACCACTAATCCTCAAAACTGTCAAAATGGTCATCAAAAACAAGGAGAGTCTGAGAAACTGCCAAGAGGAGCCTAGGGAGACAACTAAATGCATTATAGTATCCCAAATGGTATCTTGGAACAGGAAAAGGACATTAGGTAAAAATGAAGGAAATCTGAATAAAGCACAGGCCTTTAAAAAAAGATTTTATTTATTTGTCAGAGAGAGTGAGAGCAAGAGAGAGAGAGCACAAGTAGAGGGAACAGAGGGCAGAGGGAGAAGCTAGTTCCCCACTGAGCAAGGAGCCCAATGTGGGACTCGATCCCAGCACCCTGGGATCAGGACCTGAGCTGAAGGCAGACACTTAACGACTAAGCCACCCAGGCGCCCATGGTAAGAAAAATATTGAAGGGGACTACGATAACACATAACACTTGTTGAGCACTTACAATGTGTCAGGCACTGTTCTATTTGTTTTTGTTTTAAGTAATCTCTGTGCCCAGTGTGGGGCTCAAACTCACCACCCCAAGATCAAGAGTCACACGTTCTACCAACTGAGCCAGCCAGGTGCCCCTGTTTTGTTTTGTTTTTACTAAGAATAAGCTGGATCCAGAAGATTGCAAGCAGGTAAAACTACTTTACTTGGCTTAACGGACTGAGCCACCCGGGCACCCTATAGTATAGGCTTTAGTTAATCTTAAAAAAACAAAAACAAAAACAAAAAAAACTTTAACACCTTACTTTGAACAAATTTTGCCACTGTTTCCAAATTGCAGCACAGTGTGGTTAAGATCATACACTCTAGAGCCAGACTGGGCTTAAAGATCAGATCCACCACTTATTAGCACTGTAACCTTTTGAAAACATTACCTAACTGCTCAGATATTCCATTTTTCTCACCTGTAAAAAAGACAGTATCTTATTTATTTATTTATATATTTATCTCACAAGTTTATTTTGAAAGGTACTATCAGAACTCTAGTAATATTCAATCAAAGTTACCCATCATAATTTCTAAGTTTTTCTAATTTGGAAAAGTTGCTCAGTATCTCAGGAAAGTAAGGTATACAGATTTGACTGAGAGAAACTAAGTTTTCTTTTTTTTAATTTAAATTCAATTAGCCCACATACAGTACATCATTAGTTTCAGAAATAGTGTTCAATAATTCAGCAGTTGCATATAACAGTGATGCTTATCACATCACATGCCCTCCTAATGCCCATCACCCAGTACCCCATCTCCCCACCCACCTTCCCTTCTGCAATCCTTAGTTTGAGTCACACAGTCAAGAGACTCCTGTGGTTTGTCTCCCTAATTTCTTCCCATTCAGTTTTCGCTCCCTTCCCCTATAATCTTCTGCACTATTTCTTATATTCCGCATGAGTGAAACTCTATAATTGTCTTTTTACTTATTTCACTTAGCATAATATCCTCCAGTTTCATCCACATTGATGTAAATGGTAGGTATTCATCCTTTCTGATGACTGAGTAATATTCCATTGTCTATATGAACCACATCTTCTTTATCCATTCATCTGCTGAAGGACATCTCAGCTCTTTCCACAGTCTGGCTATTGTGGACATTACTGCTATGAATATCGGAGTGCAGTTGCCCCTTCTTTCTGTACATCGGTATCTTTGGAGTAAATACCCAGTAGTGCAACTGCTGGGTCATAGGGTAGCTCTATTTTTAACTTCTTGAGGAAAATCCATACTGTTTTCCAGAGTGGCTGCACTAGCTTGCATACCCACCAACAGTGGAAGAAGGTTCCCCTTTCTCCACTTCCATGGAACATTTGTTTTTGTCTTGTTACCTTTAGCCATTCTAACTGGTGTAAAGTGATATCTCATTGTGGTTTGATTTGTATTTCCCTGATGCCAAGTGATACGGAGCATTTTTTCATGTGTCTGTTGGACATTTGTAGGTCTTCTTTGGAGAAATGTCTGTTCATGTCTTCTGCCCATTTCTTGACTGGATTATGTTTTTTGGGTGTTGAGTTTGTTAAGTTCCTTATAGATCTTAGACAGCAGCCCTTCATCTGATATGTCATTTGCAAATATCTTCTCCCATTCCATAGGTTGCCTTTTAGTTTTGTTGACTGTTTCCTTTGCTGTGCAGAAGCTTTTTATCTTGATGAAGTCCCAATAGTTCATTTTTTCTTTTGTTTCTCTTGTCTTTGGAGACATATGTAGCAAGAAGATGCTGTAGCCAAGGTTAAAGAGGTTATTGCCTGCCTGTGTTCTCCTCATGATTTTGATGGATTCCCATCTCACATTTAGGTCTTTCATCCATTTTGAATTTATCTTTGTGTATGGTATAAGCAAACGGTCATTTCATTCTTCTGCATTTGACTGTCCAATTTTCCCAGTACCATTTACTGAAGGAATTGTCTTTTTTCCATTGAATATTCTTTCCTGCTTTGTTGAAGATTAGTTGACCATAGAGTTGAGGGTCCATATCTGGGCTCTCTATTCTGTTCCATTGATCTGTGTGTTTTTGTGCCAGTACCATGCTGTCTTGATGATCACAGTTTGGTAATATAGCTTGAAGTCAGGCATTGTGGTGCCCTCAGCTTTGGTTTTCTTTTTCAACATTCCCTTGACTATTCGGAGTCTTTTCTGGTTCCACACAAATTTTAGTATTGTTTGTTCCAGCTCTGTGAAAGATATCAATGGTATTTTGATAGAAATTGCATTGAAAGTGTAGATTGCTCTGGGTAGCACAGACATTTTAACAATGTTTATTCTTGGGGCCTTGGTTAAGCATCTGCCTTCAGCTCAAGTCATGATCCCAGGGTCCTGGGATTGAGCCCCATAATTGGGATCCCTGATCAGTGGACAGTCTCCTTCTGCCTTTCCCTCTGCCCCTCCCCCAGCTCATGTTCACTCACTCTTACTCTCCAAATAAATGAATAAAATATTTTTAAAAAAATGTTTATTCTTCCAATCCATGAGCATGGAATGTTTTTCCATCTCATTGTGTCTTCTTCGATTTCCTTCATAAGTGTTCTGTAGTTTTTAGAGTACAGATCCTTTACCTCTTTGGTTAGGTTTATTCCTAGGTATCTTATGGGTTTTGGTATAATTGTAAATGGGACTGATTCCTTAACTGAGAGAAACTAAGTTTTCTATTATTCATTCACATGAAACATATATAGAAAGAGAAAACTGGCAAAAAATTTAATTTCACACAGAATTATTATTAGTTTCCATGAAATCATAAGCCATATTGGAATCTGTTGATATTTTACTATAATACTATATATTATTATAGCAGTTACTATATAACACTATATATATTTTAATACTATATTATTGTATTGGGTTAAATAAATCATCTTTCTTCAAATAGTAAATAAAGTGTATATTTTAGAGTCCTTTAAAAATATGTTCTTTACAAGGGTGCCTAGATGGTTCAGTGGGTTAAGCCTCGGCCTTCAGCCCAGGTCATGATCTCAGGGTCCTGAGATCAAGCCCCACATCAGGCTCTCTGCTCAGCGGGGAACCTGCTTCTCCCTCGCTCTCTGCCTGTCTCTTTGCTTACTTTTGATCTCTCTCTCTCTCTGTCAAATAAATAAGCAAACAAATAAATAAATAAAATCTTAAAAAAAACGTTCTTTAGGGCGCCTGGGTGGTTCAGTGGGTTAAGCCGCTGCCTTCGGCTCAGGTCATGATCTCAGGGTCCTGGGATCGAGTCCCCCATCCGGGCTCTCTGCTCAGCAGGGAGCCTGCTTCCCTCTCTCTCTCTCTCTCTCTCTGCCTGCCTCTATGTCTACTTGTGATCTCTCTCTGTCAAATAAATAAAATCTTTAAAAAAAAATTTAAAAAAAGTTCTTTACATTTTTTAATTGTTCCTACTCTATTAGGTTACATAAACATACAGAAGACTTGTTTATTATGAAAAATATAACTAAATTAATATATCAATATAATATAAAATGCACTTTATTTGGTGAAATTCCAGCTAGAGGCAAGTTACATCGTTACATAGCAATTCCTTTTTCTCCTTAATCCCAGATTAGGTGCTCCCAACAAAAAGAAATGAAAGGCATCCAAATTGGTAAGGAAGAAGTGAAGCTGTCACTATTTGCAGATGACATAATCCTCTATATAAAGAAAACCCTAAAGACTCCACCAGAAAACTACTAGAACTCATAAATGAATTTAGTTGCAGGCTACAAGATCAATATGCAAAAATCTATTGCCTTTCTATACACTACCAAAGAAGCAACAGAAAGAGAAATTAAGAAAACCATCCCATTTACAATGCACCCAAACCAGTAAGATACCTAGGAATAAACCTAACCAAAGGGGTTTCACCTGTACTCTGAAAACTATAAAACACTGATGAAAAAAATTAAAGAGGACACAAAAAATGGAAAGACATTCCATGCCCATGTTTTGGAAGAACAAATACTGTTAAAGGGTCTATATACCCAAAACAACCTACATATTTAATGCAATCCCTATCCAAATATCAACAGCATTTTTCACAGAACTAGAACAAACAGTCCTTAAATTTGTAGGGAACCACAAAAGACCCCACATAACAAAAACAATCTTGAAAAAGAAAAACAAAACTGGAGGTATCACAATCTGAGTTCTGAAGTTATTACAATGCTGAGATTATCAAAATAGTATGGTATTGGCACAAAAACAGACACATAGATCAATGGAACAGAACAGAGAGCCCAGAAATAAACCCATAATTATATGGTCAATTAATCTTCAACACAGGAGGAAAGAATATTCAATGGGAAAAAGACAGTCTCTTCAACTAATGGTGTTGGGAAAACTGGACAGCAAGCAAAAGAATGAAACCGGACTACCTTCTTCCACCATACACAAAAATAAACTCAGAATGGATTAAGGACCTAAATGTAAACCATAAAACCTAGAAACCATAAAAATCCTAAAAGAAAACACTGGGAGTAATTTCTCTGGCATTGGCTGTAGCAACATTTTTCTAAATATGCCTCCTGAGGCAAAAGAAACAAAAGCAAAAATAAACTATTGGGACTTCATCAAAATAAAAAGCTTCTGCACCATGAAGGAAGCAATCAGCAAAACTAAAAGACAACCTAGTGAATGGGAAAAGATATTTGCAAATGACATATCTGATAAACAGTATCCAAAATATATAAAGAACCAATACCACTCAACACCAAAAAAATAGAATCCAATTAAATATGGGCTGAACACATGAACAAATATTTCTCCAAAGAAGACTAACAGACCCATGAAAAGATGCTCGACATCATTCATCATCAGAGAAATGCAAATTAAAACCACAATGACCACATCTTTCAGAACGGCTAAAATTAACAACACAAGAAACAACAGGTGTTGGCAAGGATGTGGAGCAAAAGGAACCCTTGCGTGCTGCTGGTGGGAATGCAGACTCGTGCAGTCACTCTGGAAAACAGTATGAATGCTCTTTAAAAAGTTAAAAATAGAGCTACCCTACAACACAGCAATCACACTACTGGGTATTTACCCAAATAATAAAGAAACACTAATTCCAAGGGAGACATGCACCCCTTTGTTTACTGCAGCATTGTTTATAATAGCCAAACTACAGAAGTAGCCCAAGTGTCCAACGATAAATGAATAAAGATGTGGGTGTGTGTGTATATACAATGGTATATTGTATATATATGTATATACAATGGTATATTGTATATACCAATAATATATGGGATATTATTCTGCCATTAAAAAGCATGAAATCTTGCTATTTGCAACAACATAGATGGAGCTAGAGAATGTGACACTAAACAAAATAAGTCAGAGAAAGACAAATACCATGATTTCACTCACATGTGGCATTTAAGAAACAAAACAAATGAGCAAAGGGAAAAAAAGAGAGAGACACAAATCAAGAAACAGACTCTTAACTATAGAGAACACACCAATGGTTACCAGAGGGGAAGTGGGTGGGGGGATGGGGGAAATAGGTGATGGGGACTAAGGAGTGCGCTTGTCCTAGGAGCACTGGGTGATGTATGGAAGTGTTGAATCGCTATATTGTACACCTGAAGCCAATACAACACTGTATATTAAGTATACTGGAATTAAAATTTAAAAATTAATTTTAAAAAATTCCATATTAGATATTACCAAAACCAACTATTTGACATTGTATTTGTTTTTCAGGAATGGGAACGCGAAGGCTAAAAATTAGCTATCATACCAAATTAAAATCAAACCATAAAAAGTAAAAAAAGTTACACTTAATTTCAAAAGAAGAAACTAATGATAATAAATACAGAAGGAGCTGTCATAACCAAAATAAAAGTCACATCACCTACAGTTATAGAGCGGAGCATTTTGTTTGTTTAAACAAAGTAGGGTTTGAACTCATGACCCCAAGATCAAGTGTCACACACTCTTACGACTGAGCCAGCCAGGCATCTCCATAGAGTGGAGTTTTAAACAAATAGTACAGCTTAGACATCTTATACATCTTATACATATTTAAATATTTAACCAGGTGCTCAAAGCCCCTCCTAGGAAATTAACATGAAATAATAAGTCCCAAGAGGAATCCTTCCCATGAGAACTATATAAAACATACAGCAAAGAAGGTAAAGAAATGCCCCTAAGGTTAATTAACGAGAAGTACAAATAACACTATTGTTCTGTTTGTCTCAAGTACCGCCAGTACCTATTTCAAAGATACTCTGTTTTTAAAAAGTCAAGAACCCAGTTCGTTTGTTGTTGTTTTGGTTTTTTTTTGGAGGGGATGATTATTAATGATTATTAATGAATTCTTATTTTATAATCAACTTGATCCAAAGACACTGTACCACTAAAACACCAGGCTTAAAACTGCCATACTGTATTTACTCAACTAGCTTTCATTCAGCAAATTTTCAGCTTTTTTTTTTTTAAGATTTTATTTATTTATTTGAGAGAGACAGAGAGCAGGAGCGGGGGCAGGAGGGTGCAGAGGGAGAGGAGGAAGCAGACTCCCCACTGATCAGGGAGCCTGACATGGGGCTTGATCCCAGGACTCTGGGATCATGACCTGAGCTGAAGGCAGACGTTGAACTGACTGAGCCACCCAGGCGCCCCTGGTTCAAGATACCAGGCTTGAACAAAAATATTTGTTCATGTGTTTATAAAAACATAAACCAAATGTGTTATCTCCCTGTTTAAAATGCTGCGATGGCTTCCTTTTCCTCTTTAATAGAGGTCAGCACCCACTCCCCTCCAACCCAGTCATCAAACAGGCCTGACCTCTGCCTACTCTGCCAACCTCAGTTCCCGTCACTCCTCACCACGTCACTCCATTCCATCTACCCTGGCCCTCATTCAATGCCTCAGATAAGCCAGGCTTCTTTACTGCTTCGGCCTTCTGAATTTGCTTTGCTTCCACTCAACACTAGTAACAGGGAGGGCCACACTCAAAGCCCCTGAAGAAAAAAATTAAGTGTCTCTCTTCTGGAACCCTGAACTTTTTGGAAGTACTTATCCAAAATGTGGTTAAATAATTATGTTCTTATGGGTCTCTCCTCTACAGTAATATGATCTCTAATCTAATTCTTCCCCCATTGTAGAGCACAGCGTCTGGCATGGCAGGTAATGACGGATAACATGTGTAGAGCTCTTGCTAACACGTGATGCTCTCTGCTACCTGCTTTGCCACCATATGAGGAAGGTTCCACTATACTCAGTTGACTTGTGAAGAAATTAGAATAGAGGGCGCCTGGGTGGCTCAGTGGGTTAAAGCCTCTGCCTTCGGCCCGGGTCATGATCCCGGGGTCCTGGGATCGATCCCCACATCGGGCTCTCTGCTCTGTGGGGAGTCTGTTTCCTCCTCTCTCTCTGCCTGCCTCTCTGCCTACTTGTGATCTCTGTCAAACAAATAAATAAAATATTTTTTAAAAAAAAGAAAGAAATTAGAATAGATCAGTACCTAGCCTGAAGTTACCCAGCTCTTAAGAGGCAGAGCTGGAATTTGAGTCAGTAAAGATTTACTATAGACTTCATGGTTTTGTCTGTTTTTAGAGATTTATCCATTCATTTTGAGAGACAGAGAGCGCAAGCTGGGCAAGGAGAGGAGGAGAGAGCGAGAATCTCAAGCAGACTCCCTACAGAATGCAAAGCCCAACTCAGGGCTCAATCCCATGACCCATGAGACCACATCCTGAGCCAAAATCAAGCAACTTAGCCACTCAGATGTCCCATTTGTTTGCTTTTAAGTAGGCTCCATATCTAGGGTGGAGCCCAACACCAGGCTTGAACTCATGGCCCGGAGACCAATACCTGAGCTGAGATCAAGAGTCGTGCGCTCAACCGGCTGAGCCACCCAGGTGCCACTAGATTTCATGTTCTTAACCACGAAGCAACACAATTTGTTAAATGATGCCCACGCTGGGGAAACACGTGCATAGGTCCACCACTGCTGTGATGGGAACAACCAACTGTTCATTATGACAAAGGGTTGAATGTATGGACAGTTGTGCCAAACAGGAGATCAGAAACGGACCTGGAGAAACAAAACATCCTAGTCTGCTCTGTTGAAGTTTAGTCCATCCTAAGTCAACGGGAAAACAGTATAGGGTTTTAGGTTAGAGGATTCATAACCAGATAACCAGATTTTCAGTATGAGAAATGGAGTAAACCATTTCAGAGCCTTTCACAATCTGGTAGATACAGATAAATATATATGTGTCAGGAAATTGAAAGAATTTCTATCTTAGGGCTTGTATCTTCTCTGCCATATACGAAACAAAAGGGTTGCAGAGTGAATAGGGAGGTAGGTGAGGGGATTAGAGAGAGGACATGATGACGTCATGCAGATGACCCAAACTCTTTCTGAAGCAAGCAGAGCCAGGATAGACAAAGACTGACGGACTGCTCTAGATGGGAGACTAGAGGCCCGAAACCAAAATTTAAGATGTCAGAGGTACCACCATTCTAGATTAGGGCATCTCTGGTTTAGCTACGGAAGTGGGTCGCCAAATTGTAACAGATCAAAGTCACTGAAACTGAGGCCATATTTGAGATAACTTCCCTCGCATTTGATTATATCCCAGTTTCATATGAAATTTCATTTTATTACTGATTTCACTTGAAGTTTTTTAAACTCTGGATTCCCTTTCACTTTTCATTTGAAGTTTCTAGTACTTGAACTACTTTATAATGTAATCATCAACGCAAATCTGAGAATTTCAAATCCCCCTCTGTTTGACAACCTATTCAATATACTACCATTTTTCAGGTTTATTATCTTGGGTCCTACTCAGAAGATTTTATCTAGGTGACAATACTTGAGTTTCACACGAATTTTAATAATATTTCAGCTACTGTACCAAACATGGTAATAATAATAATGATGGTATATCACCCACTTCCATCCACAGTGCTGGCATCCCTAAAACCTGTCTCTCTGATTTAAGGCCATCAGGGAGGGGCACCTGGCTGGCCCAGTTGGTTAAATTTCTGAATCTTGATTTCTGCTCAAGTCATGATCTCAGGATTATGAGATCGGGCCCCATGCCTGGCTCCATGCTGAGCAGGGAGCCTGCTT
This sequence comes from Enhydra lutris kenyoni, assembly GCF_002288905.1. NCBI lineage: Eukaryota > Metazoa > Chordata > Mammalia > Carnivora > Mustelidae > Enhydra > Enhydra lutris. The sequence goes on along the minus strand of NW_019154108.1, from coordinate 10,080,177 downwards.
AAGATTTCCTCTCTCCCTTTCCCTTTGCCCCTCCCCACCTCTCTAAAAAAATATAATAATCAGAGTCTCCTGAATGGATGGAAGGGAAGTGATCACCTGGTTATTCCAAGGAATGGGAGATCCAACCACTTGCCTAGGACTTCAGTCCAAACCACCCAGAATTAGCCTCACACACGCCTTCAGAGATGGTTGCTGCTGCCAATCCTGAGGGTTGTACAGGGTTGTACAGCTCCACTTGGTTTGTTCCTTTTTGGCTCCTTTCTCTACAGACTTTTCTTTCCTTTGTTTCTGCTAGGCTAGTGGCCACCCATCCACCCATTTAATAATTATGCCCTCTCCTAATCTCTTTCTATTCTCTTCTCTTAATGTCTTTTTACAAACTGCTATTATCTCCTCTCCCACTCTCCCTACCCTTGTTACGTCTATGGCCTTTTTAAATTCCTTCACTGTCATTCTAGTTGGGTTTCAAGAAGGATAAAAATAAACATGTGTGCTCAATCACCATGGTGAAGCAGATGTGTCATTCTAGTTTTTTATGAGGTTAGATTAAATGTTTCCAGTCTGAGTGCCTCTCCAAACCTAATGGGGGTAGCTCTGAGCTATTTTCAATGTTTTTTAAAGGTTAACTGAAAAATACATTTATCCATAATGAGACCATGAAGGGTGACATTAAATTTCTTTACTCAGTGTGTTACTCCTGGTTCATTCATTCATTCAATGTTTTTACAGTGACTACTATATCCTCCACACTGTCCCAAATTCCAGGGATTCAGCTGTAAATGCAACAAAGTCTCTTGATTTCATGGAGTTTCTACTGTAATAGGATAGACAACTTAGCAACTATGTATCTTACACTGATCATAAATTCTGGCAATTATGTGCCTTTGATTACAAAAAACTGAAAAAGAATTAATGTAATTAGTATAAAAGGATCACAAGGTACTTACAGAATTTAGAAATTAGATCACCCTCTGTTAGTACCTAGTAAGAACCAACAGGGGTGAGATTAAGTAAAATTATTTTTCCAAAGGGGGTAGGGTAGAGGATGGGGATCAAAGCTGGGTCAAAAGATTTTTGTGGACCGACACTAACTGCAGCATTATTTATAGCACAGAAAATGTGGAAATAATCGAAACAGCCGACAGTCGGGGAAAGCTTAACTCACACGTTCCATAAACAACGATGAACGCAGCTATTACAAACGATGTGTCTGAGAGACATTTAACGACATGAGAAAGTGCTTATTAATAGTTAAGTGGAAAAGTTGGATATAAAACTATATACGATATCAACTATATGAAACCAATGAAAACCAAATCTGCCAAGAAAAAAAATACGTTAAAATGGCAAACTTTATTCTAGATTGTGGATCAATGGTATTTAACAGCATCCTCATCCTATGGTGACTTGTTAGAAACACAAATTCTCACACAAATTCAGGCCTGGGAGCTTAGCAATCTATGTTTCAACAAACCCTCTGGGTGATTCTGATCCTCACTGCAGTCTGGGTACTGCTCTACATAATGAGAGGATGGGTAAATTCTATTTTTATTTTATTATTTTTTCTTCCTTATATAAATTTTCACTCGACTTCTCTATGTGAGACACAGAGGCTAAGGACATTGGCTTTGGAGTCAGACTTGAATGGAGCCCTTGCTTCACCACGTAGCTAGTGACCACGGATAGTACCTTCCTCAATACTGATTATTTAAAAAGTAACTCGGTCACATCTTTCAACGCCTCAACTATTTCACTCCACTCTCACCTGGCTTACGGTTTCTGACAAAGTCCAGGTAAGGTGACTGCTTTCCTCTGGCATCTTAAGATTTTCTTGTCATCTTTGGTTTTCTGCAGTTTGACTAGGAGATGCCCAGGCAATATTTTTTGGTATTTACCCTGCTTGGTGTTCTCTTAGTTTCCTGGATCTGCTTTGGTATCTTGGGATGTTTGGGGGAAAACTGGTCCATTACCACTACAAATATTTCTTCTGCTCCGTTCTTTCATTCTCTTCCTTCTGGTATTCCCATTGTGTCTTTTACACCTTCAAGAAATGGTCCCACAGCTCTCATGCTGTGTTTTGTTTTTTTTTTTTTTTCATTCTTTTTCCTCTTTGTATTTCAGTTTGAGAAGTTTCTATTGAAATCATCAAATTCTGCATTCTTTCCTCAATGTTGAGTCTGCTGAGGGACCCCCAAAGGTATTCTTCTGTTCCGCTGCATTGAATTTCTAACATTTCCCTTTGATTCTGCAACTCTGCTTACAGTATGCATTTGTTCTTGAATGTTGCCTTTTTCCATCAGAGCCCTCAACATATTAATCCTAGCTCTTTTAAATCTCAATCTGATAATTCCAAGATATGTATCACAGACCTTAGTTCTGATGCTTACTTGGTTTCCAATGGTGTTTTTGCTTTTGCATGCCTTTTCTAATTTTCAGTTGAAAGCCAGACGTACCGCTCAAGTAATAGGAACTAAGACAGTCAGTCAAAAGGCTTCATAACAATTTGGCCAAGAACAGGGCTGTATTTAATCTTCGCTATAGCTATAGGTGCCAGATTCCTCTAAGGACTCCTGAAGTAATGTGCCACACACAGTTCAGCGGCAACCCACGATTATTGTACTGCAACTCTGTGATGTGGTGGTAAAGTTAAGCGAAGGAAAGCATTCTACCTCGTAATTAAACTTCAGTCTTTTACTGGACTTGTCTTTGGGCTGTGACCTTCACAAGTGTTTTTTGGCTTCTCCCTAACCCCCTCAGAGGAGATGGATTGCCACAGGGGACCGGAGTTGGTTAAATGCAGGCAGGGGAGGACAAAGCTCTGGGAAAGTCTTTTCCACCTGAAGGGTGGGTCTTTGTTATGTGGAATGCTCTGAGACTTCAAAATGTTTATCTTCCTCCTCCCCCTGCATGAGCAACGTGGGGTCTTCCTTGGCTCTTTACCAGATGACCTGATAGGTTTCTGGAAGCAAAACCCAGGCCAGTAGGTGGCATCTCCGAGGACTACAGGCTCTGGGGGTTTCTCATACTTAACAGTATTTCCGATGTACTCAATATCTCCATTTGATCTGTTTTAAATTGTGATAAAACAGACTAAAAAATTAACCAGCTCAAGCACCATATAGCTCAGTAGTGTTAGGTACATTCACATTGTTGTACACCCCATCTCTAGAACCCTTTTCATCTTGCAAACACTGAAACTCTATTCCATTAACCAACAACCTCCCTTTTCTCCTTCCCCCCTGGCAACCACGATTCTACTCTCTGTTCCTACGAATCTGACTACTCTACATACCTCATGTAAGTAGAATTACACAGTACTGGTCTTTCTGTGACTGGTTAAATTCACTTACAATAGTATCTTCAAGATTCAGCCTTGTGGTAGCATTAAGTCAGAATATTTTCCTTTTTTAAAGATGGATAATATTACAGGGTATGATCACACTGCATTTTGTGTAACCATTCATCCACTGATGGACACCTGAGTTGCTTTTACCTTGTGGCTACTGTGAATAATGCTGCTATGAACACGGGTGTGCAAAGACTTATTCAAGTTCCTGCTTTCAATTATTTTGGGTATAAAGGCAGATGTAGAGTTGCTGGATCTATATGGTAATTCAGTATCTGAATTTTTGAGCAACTGCGATACTATTTTCCACAGCAGCTGTACCATTTTACATGCCCATCAACAAGCACACAGGACCTCCAATTTCTCCACACCTTGCCAGTGCTAATTTTTTTACCGTAGTCATCCTAAGGGGTGTGATGTGCTTGCTCACTGTCCACTTGACTTTTTAAGGTATGAGTTTTCTTCACTGATTTTGATAGGTAAGTACAAAGATAAAATTCAGTCCAGTTTTTCTCCAAGTTTTATTCTAAATTAGAGGAAATAAATTGTCAGTAAGTTTTCTTCTTCAGTTAGTCTCTATGTCGAGTGTTATCTGTCTAAAACAAGGAGAAAACTGCTAAATGGTCCTCAAAATAGGCATGGATGATGCATCATGTGTGATCAAGACTTGGTAAGACTTAGATTTAAGTTTTTCTTAACTCCTAGATTCCATGCCACACAGATACTGATAGCTACAAATTTCCTAGACTGTGCCAAGCACTTTTCTTCTGTTTATTCAGCATTTCTTTTCTGCCAGGCATCACGGTGGGTTCTGGGGATATAAAGATGAGTAAGACCACACCATCTCCATTACAACAACATTACAAAGTAGGTAAAATTCTTCCCACTTTACATTTGAGGAACTACAGGCTCCTGAGGTCTTAGCCTCTTGGCTAAGATCAGACAGAGCTTGGGGAAATTGAGGTCTTAGCCCACTTTTCTACTACTCCATTGTATACCATGCACTACTAACAGTTTCCTTTTTAAAAAGTAATATCCACCTGTAGTTTGTTTTTTACCTTAGATTTTCAAATGTTGGGTTTTCAGAGGAAAGGCACAATACAAAGAAATAAACAAAAACTTGTAAAACTCTACCATTCAGGAGTTGATAGTTGAATTAGAGACACTTTACCAACCAATGCAAAGAAACAATATTTTTATACAAAAATAGTAAATCCTAAAGCAAGCTTTAAATATCTAAGGCTTACTGAAAAAACTGACATACCTTCCAAAGCTCCTTGCCCTGCCAAGTTAGAGGATTTTATTCCTAAGCAGTTTGTTTCCTAGACATGATTCTAATTACAAACAGAAGTTCTTTGCAGTCCTATGTAAAATTCTCAAGGAGATAGAGACAATAAGTTTAAAAGATTCAAAGAATCGACAATTGAGTTGATTCTCTAAAAAAAACAAAACAAAACAAAACAGAAGAAAAAGGAAAAAAGTGTTCTGGCTGAGCAAACTTGAAAGAAATAATGGAACTTCAAAAAACAATTTTTGCTATCCCATTTCAAATATTCTTTCAGTAAAACAAAATTAGCTCTTTTTTGAAATTAACTTGATTCTAAAATTTAAATTCCTTTTTTTGTTAGCTAACATAACTACATACGTGGTTTTTTTTGTTTGTTTTTTTAAAGATTTTATTTATTTATCTGGCAGATGGAGATCACAAGTAGGCAGAGAGAGAGGAGGAAGCAAGCTCCTTGCTAAGCAGAGAACCCGATGTGGGACTCAATCCCAGGACTCTGGGATCATGACCTGAGCCGAAAACAGAGGCTTTAACCCACTGAGCCACCCAGGTGCCCACTACATTCGTTTTTTAATCTAGGAAAAAATAAATTATTTTTTTAAAGATTTTATTTATTTATTTGTCATAGAGCACACACAGGGAGAGCAGCAGGCAGAGGGAGAAGCAGGCTCCCTGCTGAGCAAGGAGCCTGGGGTCAAGACTTAAGCCAAAAGAGCTTAATCGACTGAGCCACCTATGTGCCCCTAGGAAAAAAAAAAAAAAATGTTAAACCACAAAAATGCTACAAAGGAACAAAACAACTTCAGTGTACATAATCTTATAGGAAACTTATAAATAGAACATAATAGCCTGTCATAGTTAATTTTTGTTACCAATGTCCTCTGTACTTTAACCAAGATTAATCCCTAAATGTTGAAGAAGGGCTGGATAGGATATAAATCTAGAAGTTTAAACTTCCTCTGAAACTTTCTCAAGATTAAAGATAAATTATTTAAAATATATGGAAATCAGTTAAGGTGGGGCACCTGGGTGGCTCAGTCAGTTAAGTGTCTGCCTTTGGCTCAGGTCACGATCTCATGGTCCTGGGATCAAGTCCCACATCAGGCTCTCTGCTCAGCGGGGAGTCTGCTTCTCCCTCTCCCTCTGACCCTCCTGTCCACTAGTGCTATCTCAAGTAAGTAAACAAAATCTTTAAAAATAAAATATACGCATGTTTCTACAAAGAGAATTTTTGTAGTTGTAGTTTTTAAAGACAGGCCAGTGAATACTTTGGCTCTCAAAAAATACTTGTTAAGGGGTACCTGGATGGCTCATAGTCAGTTGAGGGACCAACTCTTGGTATCAGCTCAGGTAATGACCTCATGGATCATGGGATCGAGCCCAGTGTGGGGAGTCAGCTTGAGATTTTCTCTGCCCCTTCCCTCTCTTTCTCTCTCTGAAATAAACAAACATATCTTTTTAAAAATATGTTTGTTGAGCCAGAAGTAATAGAAGTTTATTGCTTACCTGTAAGAATGAGGGGAAAAAACCCAAAAAAACAAAACTAGTATATGTAGTTTTGGGTACAGAATAGATTTTTAGTTAACAGCAAGTAATGTTTTGGCTAAAATATAAACATCTTTAATTAATACAAATATTCTCTATTCAATAAATATTGAGCTCCTACAATGTGCTGGGCACCTCCTCAAGACACTGAGTATAACAGATCAGAAAATGGTCCCCTTTCTTATAGCAGCCATGTCCACAGTAGCCAAAATATGGAAAGAGCCCAGATGCCCATTGACAAATGAATGGATAAAGATGTGGTATTATATATATACAATGGATTATTACTCAGCTATCAAAGAGAATGAAATCTTGCATTTGCAACAACATGCCTGGAACTAGAGGGTACCATGCTAAGCAAAATAAGCCAGAGAAAGACAAATACCGTATGATTCACTCATATGTGGAATTTAAATAAAACAGATGAACATAGGGGAAGGGAAGAAAAATAAAATAAGAAAAAAGCAGAGCAAGGCAAGCCAAAAGGGACTCTTAACTGGAGGGAACAAGCTGAGGGTTGCTGGAGGGAAGGTGTGTGGGGGAATGGGATAACCGGGTGATGGGCATTAAGGAGGGCTCACTGTATCTAATGAGTACTGGGTGTCATCTGAAACTGATGAATCATTAAACTCTACCCCTGAAGCTAATACAACACTATATGCTAACCAAACTGAATGTAAATAATTTTTTTTACTTTTTTTTTAATTATTTTTTTTGTTGTTTTGTTTTTTTAAAGATTTTATTTATTTATCTGACAGACAGAGATCACAAGTAGGCAGAGAGGCAGGCAGAGGGAGAGGGGGAAGCAGGCTCCCTGCTGACCAGAGAGCCCGATGCGGGACTCGATCCCAGAACCCTGAGATCATGACCCGAGCTGAAGGCAGAGGCTTAACCAACTGAGCCACCCAGGTGCCCCAATAATTTTTTTTTTTTTAATGGTCCTTTCCTCTTAAAGCTAACAGGGTACTGGATATATGCTCCAAAACTATCCTTTCTTTTGTGTGATTCCACGCTCATCAAGGACCTTTTGAAATATAAATTCACCCTCCCCAAAAGCTTAATACTCATAAAACAAAATACTACCTTGCTGAGATCAGCTTTCTGGTTAAAGTATCAGCATACCCCTACTGAATTTAAAATTAATCAGTTAGCTTGAGTGAAACCCCAAAGCCTTGATCAATTATGATTACTGGTGAGATGTAATTTCTCAACCTTCAGAGCTGAGAATCAAATACAGGAGTGCAGTTATGTCCAAAGATGATAACTGCCAAATGAGTTGCTAGTTTACCCTCAGGCAACATGGCGTCATTTCATCATGTCCTACCAACTGCAATTACAATCAACTTCTAAAACTGTTAAGCATAAATAAGATATACCATATAACACTGGTTCTCAACCTTTAATATACATTCTGATCCCCTACAGATCTGCTAAAATGCAGACTGATTCAGCAGGTCAGGGGCAGGGACTGCAATTCTTCATTTCTGGTAAGCCCCAGGGGATGCTCAGGCTGCTGTCCACAGACCAGGACGGGATATAACACACCCGGGACAAGGTCTGGCACACAGGCTGCTCAGCCCAGCTAACTGCTCTCTCCCGACCATCGATGTCTTATCTCCCTTTACTGATCTCACCTTTTTTTTTTTTTTTTAAGATCTTATTTATTTATTTGACAGCGAGACAGAGAGAGTACAGGTAGGCAGAGCCGCACGCAGAGGCAGAGGAAAGGGGAGAAGCAGGCTCTCTGCTGAGCAGGGAGCCTCACATGGGACTGGATCCCAGGACCCTGGGACAATGACCTGAGCCTAAGGCAGCGGCTTGACCAACTGAGCCATCCAGTGCCCTGATCTCACCTTTCTTGAAGGTCAAGTTTTTTTCCTTCAAAATCCTCACCTAAGGAAAACACCCTCCACAGGCATTCAACATATGTCAACAGAATGAATGACATCCAGCCTTTGTCATTACTTCTATAGTTATGGACAGAACTGTTTCTTCCTCTGGATTTATTCTAAATAGAAAAGTATTTCTGAAAAGTGAAACATCAGAAAAGCTTTTTTTTTTTTTAAGAAAGTAAAGAAAAAATTGGATTTGAGACACGATCCAGTGCGTTCTCGTGCTGACCTAATCAACCTTAAAAAAATAAATATCCATAATTAACGTGTTCATTTATCTTGTTCCACTTTTTTTTGTAAATAATAATAACGACGAAATCGTTTGGTTTTTCTGGGGCAGTTTTTAAAAATTTGTCTTAAAGCGGCACCTGTCTGGCTTAGTCCGAAGAGCATGTGACTCTTGATCTCCTGTCGGGGAGTTCGAGCCCCACACTGGGTATGGAAACTACTTAAAAAAAAAACAAAAATAAATAAACTCCAAAAAATAAAAATAAAACCCTTTAAAATCAGTCTTTAAAAAAAAAAGTAATCACTTCCTTCGGATGTACCTTTTACTTTTAAAGCAGCACAATAAAAAATGAGGCCATCTTCGTAAAGGTAACATCTAGAACACACTTCCGAGTCTTCAGACTTAACAGTCCTAAAAATAAACCAAATCGTATTCCTCTTATCCACAGGCAGGCAGATCTTCGGCCCAGTTTCCACGGTTTCTCCGCCGATTTTCTGTGATTTTAGCCACACGAGTGACTGACTACCTCAGGGCCGGTTTCTGCACTGGTAAATGTGAACCTGATGACACTTGGCCGCAGGCTGAGGGAAGGGACACGTGACACGGTGTTTGCAGCTCCCCAGCCAGGAAACAAGGACGAACTGTAATTTCATTTCCAAGATGTAGACCTCGACGGGCGGACGGGGTTTTGCCAGGAGTGTGCCCGTGGGCACACACGCACAGGCTGTCCCCTTGGAGCAACCGAGGAAGGGGCCGGGACTGGGGCTGGCGCCGACACAACGTCAAGGGTCGCCGCGCAACGTGGACGCCCAGGGTTCCGCCCGCGCGCCCGCCGCCCAGCGCCGCCGCCTGCGGGCAGCTCTCCCGCCCTCCTCACGCTGCCGCGCGCCGGTGCTCCGACCGGCCCCCTACGGGCGCGCGCTTCGGAGGCCGCAGCCGCGGAGGGGGCGCCCGCGAGCCCGAAGGGCCGTCCCCCCACGTCCCCCGACGTCCCCCTCACGTCCCCACCGAGCAGGCAAAATGGAGGCGGCGAGCGCGTTCCCGCCGGGCGGGGCTGCCGTGCGGCTCGAGGGTCCGCCGGGCGCGGGCGGCCAGAGCCGGTCCTCCCCGGGTGCCCGCAGCCCGGCAGCCGCCGGCGTGGCGCCTGCGGCACAGAGGCCGGGGCGAGACTGTGGAGGCGGGGTGCTGGCGGCGGCGGCGAACAAGGACGCCATTATCGGCCTCGCCCGCCGGAGCCGCGGCTCGGAGCTCCCGGGGAGGGAGGCGGTGGGGGAGGAGGAGCGGGAAGGGGGGGGACGGGGGAGGAAGGAGGGGACGGGAGGAGGGAGGGAGGAGGACGGGGCGGGGCTCAGGCGTCGGCAGGGAGGCTGCGGGCTCCCGGCTGCAGGGCGCGTCCGTGGCCCCCTGCCCGGTGGGCCTTCTCCCCGCGGGGCCGACTCCGCTGGAGGGCGGCCCACCCCGCCCGGCGCGTCCCGGTGCGGGCCCGGGTCTTACCTGTGCCTTCCCTTTCTTTATCGTCCGCCATCTTGCTGCGAAGCCGTCGCCCGGGAGATGCTTGGCGTCACCCTAGGTCGTGGCGTCCTTGCCCCTTCCAGCCCCCGCGCGAGTCTGGCCTGATGCACCGGCGGCTCCGAACCCCGAGGGCGGGAGACCCTGGGGCGGGGGCGGGGGGAGGCTCGTAGCGCGCGCCCCTCTCCCTCCCGCTCCCCCCCGCGCGCGCTCCCACCCCTTCCGCCCCTCTCCCGCGGCTCTCTCCCGCCTGGGGGGGTCGAGGGAGTGAGCGAGCCACGGGCCCCGCAGGCCCGGCTCCCTCCCCGGCCGTGGGTACGACGGATTTGAAGGCGCGGCGGGAGAGCCGGGGGCGGACCTCGCGGCTGCCCCGAGGGCCGGGACGCCGGGCGGGCTCGGGGGGCATCCCAGCCGGCACCCCGAGCCCGGCCGTTGGAGCAGACGCGGCGTCGCCAAGGCGGCAGTGGTTGACACAGGCTGGAAGGTTCTCATGGCAACGGAGACGAGCCCGCCGGGCCGCCTCGACCCCGACGTTAAATGTCCTAGCTCGTGAGGTTGGACGTGACCTCCAGCTAAGGTTACTACTGAGAAGTTGTACCTGCCGCGTTTCTGAAACTTCGCAGCTGTCGCAGGATGTTCCATTTTTGTCCGGGTTTAAGGATCAGCTCATTCTGCTAGAATTTTTTTTTTTAATGATTTAATTGAATTACGTGGTTCAAACGAATACACGATTTTAAAGCTAATCTTGGATGATTTTTAAGTGTTTGCCTATTAGTTTAAAGGACATTATGTGGAAATGTATGAACTGTTAACTGTAAATGTTGAAGCGTTCAGAGTACAAGGTACTAGTATGTGATGATTTTCTTAACATGCTCCTTTTATTCTGGTCCTGTAATTTCTCAGTAAACCCGGAAGCAAACTGTTCTTAATTAAAATAACATTTTTCTATAGAATGTACTCGTTTGGTGCTGTGACCAGCATTCTCTTTTTTAAACTGATGAGAAACTATTGAATCATCACAAAATGGCTTCTGTTAGAAAATAGGTACTTACATAAAACGAATACGGTTGTTTACAGTAAATTCTGGACTTCCCAGAATATGGGAAAGTAATCTTTAGCATTGACATAATATTTAAATTTCGTAGTCATTATAGTCTGGTAGTTTGTTTTTAAAGACGCCCTTTTTGCATATAGATAATGAAGGGCTTTGAAATAAACGTAGGAAAACCTCAGCTTTGGGCTCCGGTTGACTTCTCACTCACTGTGCCTTCTCATAGGCTGTTTGCAGTTTCCTTTTTTTGGAGTGCCCTCCCCCACCCCTCTCCCTGCCCTAACGTTCACCCTCCCACAGACACTGGGGCGGCTCCCTCCCCGTTGTCAGTGACCTCCTTGAAGGTCACCTGCTCCTTGAAGCTTTCCGGATCAAGCTTTTCCTCACATGAGTCCAGAACTCACATTCTAGAGCCTCTTCCATTGATTTGCAATGACTTTGTATATTTGCTTGTACTGTAAGCTCTGGAGGACAGGAAACACTGTATTTGTCCCTCTATCCCCGGTGCCTACAACAATTCTTAAATTCTTGCATCTGAAATAATACATGTTTTAAAAAATTAAAGACCGGGGTTAGTCTTTCCAATGACTTATTAAGAAATGATTATTTAGGGGCGCCTGGATGGCTCAGTAAGTTAAAGCCTCTGCCTTCGGCTCAGGTCATGATCTCAGGGTCCTGGGATGGAGCCCCACATCGGCTCTCTGCTCAGCAGGGAGCTTGCTTCCTCTCTCTCTGCCTGCCTCTCTGCCTACTTGTGATCTCTGCCTGTCAAATAAATAGTATCTTAAAAAAAAAAAAAGATTATTTAGATTATTCCAAACCACATTAATTTCTACTCTGAATTTCTACAGCAGATTTAAGACCATACTGTTTCTCTAAATTGGGATAAGTAAAAAAACAGTGTATGTTAACCCCTCCCTTCCAGTTAGGTTTGAAGACAGAAGCCTGATGATATAAATCTTTTATGTACTCACAGTACATCACCTAATTTGGGACACATATTAGGAGATTAATACATATTTTTCAATTGACTAATTAGCTTATTACACATAAAAATGTATCATTATTCTGGAAAACTCCACAAAATGGAAAAAAAGTAGTTATCCAAATGACAAAATAGAGGCCCACAATACCAATGAGTAATTATCTACATTATGCTACCTGACTTGACTTTCCACTTGTCTTTGGTTGTGGAAAACTGACTTCTGATTATGTTACAATTTTAATTCTTCTAAAATATTATTAGCTTGTTTTGAACAACAGCAAATTAACCACAGCCATTTTTTTCCCTTTAGAATATAATTTGTTTCTGAACTAGCTTTGAGCACTCGAGCGCTCTTTCACTTACGATTCTCAGAGTGATTTTTCTGAGTTTTTCTGAAATTCCAAACTGGAAAATTATTTTTGGTCCCACTCAGACATTACACAATCTCAGAGCTAAATCAAACTAGCCTATTCAAAACAAAACAAGGGCATAGTTTTAGACAATGACATGCTTGATTAATTATTCAATGGGGCCAGGTTATGTCCTTTTGCATGTTTGAATTTATAATGAGTTAAATCTTTTCACATGGGCACCAGTTCCATGCTAGTGAGGGAACACAGATGTTTCTTCTGAATACAATCGACTCAGTTACCTGAGAGGTGGCTGACATGGAAAGGATAAGTTGTAAGGATAAGTGAGTAAGGCAAAATCATAGCCAAAAAATCTTCACACCATATCTACTTTCCTATTCTGGGGATAATTGAAACCTCCTTGGATAAGGAATAATTGAAAAAACAAAAACTGGATTTTCCTTGGCCGTTGCCATGGACTGACACAAGCCTAGGCAAGTCATTTATTTCATCTCTTTAAAATTCCATTAACTCGGGGCGCCTGGGTGGCTCAGTGGGTTAAAGCCTCTGCCTTCGGCTCAGGTCATGATCCCAGGGTCCTGAGATCAAGCCCCGCATCGGGCTCTCTGCTCAGCGGGGAGCCTGCTTCCTCCTCTCTCTCTGCCTCTCTCTACCTACTTGTGATCTCTGTCAAATGAATAAAAAAAAAAAATTCCATTAACTCAGGGCACCTGGGTAGCTCAGTTGGTTAAGCAGCTGACTCTTGGTCTCTGCTCAGGTCATGATCTTAGGGTCCTGGGATCAAGTGCCCCAGTGGGGCTCTGTGCTCAGCGTGAGCCTGCTTGTCCCTCTTCCAGATCTTTATCTCTAAACTAAATAAAGTTCTTTTAAAAATACAAAGTAAAATAAATAAAGCTGTTAACTCATGGGGTGCCTGGGTGGCCCAGTCAGTTAAGTGTCTGCCTTCAGCTCAGGGCAGGATCTCAGGGTCCTAGGCTCTCTGCTCAGTGGGGAGTCTGCGTCTCCATTTCCCTCTGCCTGCCCCCCTCACTCCTGCTCTCTCCCTCTCCGTCAAATAAATAAAATCTTTTAAACAAAACAAAAACTCTGTTAACTCAGGAAAAAATGGCAATGTCCAAACTCTCTATCTTGGAGTTTTCATGAGACCCCATAGATGTAACTGCAAGCTTTTGGAAGCTTAAGAACTTGAAAGGAAATCCACTTTCTTTGAGATAAACCCCCATTTCCATGTAGGAAGGAGCCCTCTAAGGTCAAACTCCAGCTTCTTTCCTGAGAATTCAGCTTCCCTTGGGAGAGTTTGCTTTTCCAGGGCTTTCCTACACAACAGGAGGTGATCTGATTCCAGGCCTCACACCCTTCAGTTTGAGAACCCGCACCCCCATGACATCTGGAGTCCTCATTCTAGAGCTTGGCATCTTCGGTGTGCGGCCCCTTCCTGGTTTCCACCTTCCCATTTTTAAACCTCAAGTAAAAGTGGCTTTAAGCATATCTCAACTCCTTGAGCTCTAGACCCAGGAAGTGAGAGGGAGGCAGTTACTTTCCCTGGTTTGTCTAATTCCAGTTTCCTAAAAAAGGTTACAACCCTTCCCTAGATGATTAACATCAAGAAGGTCCAGCCCTGAGGCGCCTGTGGGAGAGCATGTGACTCTTGATCTCAGGGTCGTGAGTCTGAGCCCCACATTGGGTGTAGAGATGACTTAATAAAATTATGGAAAAAACCCCAAAAACAAAAAACCGTCCAGCCCTTCAAGATATTAGCCCTACCTGCAGGGGAATGGGCTTACCCTAAGATCTCAAAATGAAAACCTTATCAGAATACAACAGAATAACGGTTTGGTTTCATTACAGTTACAGCAGTAAAAATACCTCTTCTAATTACTTTGTATACATTATCTCTTCATCCTTATGAGGCTGATACTGGTATCCCTCTTTTACAGATGAAAAAGCTACATCTTCCCATTAATGGCCCCTGAAGGTCTCCGTCAACAAGGGAGCTGGCTAGGAACCTAGTTCTGATTCCAGAGCCCCTGTGCTCTACCACTTCTTAATAACTAGACCATTGTTATATCCTGTTTAGTAACGTGAATATTTAGAGAAGGGCAACAGTCCTGGGCAGGATTAGTCACCTTCCTCCCCGACTCTTTTTTTAACCACTGCAAAACATCAACCAAAACGACAGGGCAGAGACTCTTAGGGACTGTGAGGGAACCAGATAATGCCATACACGTTGCCCCCATCTGGACAAAGACTGGAGGTCCTAGCCTTCTGATGGCAGAAGAGGAGAAAAAACTCACTCTTCCTGCGAGTGGTCTGGTCAAATTCTTGTCCCTCCCCTCCTCCCGGCAGATTGCGATTTCAGGCCTCTGGAAAAGGAGGAAGAATTGTGTTAACTTCTTGGCCCCAGACAAGAGCGTTTTTGAGAGTCAGAACAACTCCAGGCTTTTCAGGGAGACCCCGAGCAAGAAGCCGGGGCTGTAGCACTTGTGGGCAGCTAGAAAGTAAATGTTATGTGAAACCACAGCTCTTAAAGCATTGAGAAAACTCACGCTCCCGGCCCTGTGTTGCTCAAAAGCACATGTTTCTTTCTGTTTCACTTCAAAACACACACTGACAAGGCAAGTCACTGTTTAATTCATTACTTAAACATTTCCTGTCCTAAGCAGCACTTTTCAGGGACCCTCAGAAATAAGCAACTTTTGGGGAGTCTCTGTTCTTTCTTCACTGAAAATAAGACCGGAGGGGTGAAGGATGCTGGAGCTGACCCAGAGAGCCAGGAAATGTTAATGATTGCTCACATAACCTCTCCCCACCACCACCACCACCACCACCACCGCTGCTGCCACCAGAAGTGTGAAAAACAGAGAAAGAGCATAGAACGATGCTGGTAATTGACTTGGGAATGATTTTTCAGTTCCTTCTCCAAAAAATAAATCTTCGAAAATTAACTTTCACTTATGTCAACATTTACATAAGGAGATAATGCAGCATAGAAGAATCAAGCTAACAAGAGATTAAACAGACCCAGGCTCAAACTGCACTACTCATCAGCTAGTTGACTTTGGACATGTTCTTTCTCCTCCAGAACCTGTTTCCCCACCCGCGATTATGTGGAGGTTAGAGGGACATAAGGAGACAACTGGCCAGTTGGGTCATGAAGCCACACTACAGCTCCCTTGCCTTCTGGCCTGATTTCATTTCTTTGGCCACGGCCGGCTGAGCCTTCAATGGCGCCCGGGCCAGTAGAGATACTTACAGCATTCTAGGAGCTTCGCTGAGCAGTTTCCGGGGGCGATCATGCCTACTCATCACAATCCCCTTGTAAGAAGGAGGCCGGTATGATTCCCATATGAAAGATGAAGAGACCCAGGGGTGAAGACCCCGAATTGCTTCTCTGAGAAGAAAGGTCGCTGTTGTACTGTTGTGCCCCAAAGACTCTCCTGATCTTCCCGGATTTTTCATTTCCTCCCTCTGCCAACTCCTGGGGACTGGCCTGCTCTCCCCTCTCTTGAAGGAGGCCTTGTCTGCAAATGGGGCAAGGGGAACCGGAACTTCCTTATCTCTCTAGCACCACCGTCCTTGCTACCCTTAAATACGATCGTGTAAACTTTTTTTTTTATATAAATTTTAAGGGTTTCACTGCTGATCTATGAGGAAAGAGACAGGATAATGAAATTAACAGGTGGGGATAGCATACGCATCCTGGAATCCTAGCAATTTTATAGAGACATGATTCCTGATTCGTAAAGTGCGCGACTCTGAGTCCCTGAGATGGTAAGAGGGTATGCCTGGCCCATGGAGCTCTTCTCCTTCCCCCCACTGTTTCCATGCTACCACTACCATAATTCTTTTTCCTTCCCAGACCTAACACAGATGAACACCCGTCCGTGTGGCTCTCACAGGACAAAAGAAAAATAGCCCAAGGGATAAATAAATTGTTCTAAATGTATGTACATATGGATTTTTTAATTGCCGTATATGGTATTACTCTTCTGCATTATTGACAATTCCAATGCCATTGGCAGCCTTAGAATCGAGAAGAAATTGGCTCCGTGTTGTGCCCCACCTTGCCTGCACAGGCCTGGCCTATGATGATGGTCACTTACTAAGACACCTGCAAATAACACTCAGTTGAGACTCAACATTCTTGTGAATTGGAAACTGCTTCTCCTTCCCCCCACCTTCCCTAGTAACTGTCCCAGAACAGGGATCTGCAACCCCCACCCCCAACAGACTCTACCACTAAGCAAAACAAGACAAATCTGCAAAGATTAAAAATTTTTCTCAGGTTTTGCTGGGTTTTTCTTCATACTTTTTTCTTTTTTCAGGTCAGCTGTATTTTCAAGAAAGTAAGGGAAGGTGTGAGATGGAGAGTGAATGGTGGCAGCTGGAGAGAGGTTAGAGAGGAAGTTATTTTTAGGAAGGTTTGGGTGGGAAGGGAAAGTCTCTCTCTCTCTCTCTCTCTCACACACACACACACACACACGCGCGCGCGCGCGAGGAAAGAGGGGACAGGTGCAGCCTGCACCAAGGGAGGGCTGACTACCTGGGTAATGGCTGACTACTCCTTTAGTCCCACTTATGTCTTCTCACATACTCCTAATCCTTTCCCACCAATCCGGAAAGGTTGGCCCAAATGCCTGGGTGGGGGGGGGATGTAGGCCAAGGGCACTGTGTCGTTCACCTTACCTTTCCTCTCCATTCTTAGAGGAGGAAGATTCACTCACTGTAGAAAACACAAGTGCCTACTGTGTGCAGGACAGTCTGTTAGGCACAATGGGGATTTCACCAGCGTGAGAGCTGATAGCTGCTCTCTGTTTGCTGAGATACCCTTCGACCTGGTAGTTTGAAGCTAGCAGTTTTTTGTTTGGGTTTTGTTTGAATTTGGATTTTTTTTTTTTTTTGAGATTTATTTATTTGAGAGACAGAGACAGCATGAGTGGGGGGTAGGGCAGAGGGAGAAAGAAAGCAGTCTCCCCACTGAGCGGGGAGCCCGATGAGGTATTCCATCCCAGGACCCTGAGATCATGACCTGAATCAGAGTCAGCTGCTTAACTGACTGAGCCCCCCAGGCATCCCATGGTTGGGTTGATAGTTGGTTTGTTTGTCCCAAATTTACTAAGTTATTGACCCACAAAACTGAAATATTTACCCAGCACAGCTACTTTCTCCTTCAAATGATGTATAGTGTATATTATACCCTTACTGTGACCATAGTGGTTTGTATCTGTAATGGTTGATCAATTCTTAATTATCCAGAACACCATAGAAGTGTGTCATTGTGGGGCACCTGGGTGGCTCAGTGGGTTAAGCCTCTGCCTTCAGCTCAGGTCATGATCCCAGAGTCCTGGGATTGAGCCCCGCATTGGGCTCTCTGCTCAGCAGGGAGCCTCCTTCCCCTCTCTCTGCCTGCCTCTCTGCCTACTTGCGATCTCTCTCTCTATCAAATAAATAAATAAAATCTTTTTTAAAAAAAAGTGTGTCATTGTGGGGAGGGGGAAAAAACGAAGTCCTTGGATTAGACTAATGGTGTCCTTCTCCAGGAGGTAAGAGGTGAATTAAACCTCCATGTGAAGAGCAGGAGATTGTGAATTTAATTTGACAAAATCTGTTCACTAGATGGTTTTATTACAGTGCCTCGAATGGGTCTTAAGGCCTTTGAATTCATTGACCTTTAACTGAGTAGAATATTAATTAGACACATAATACTAATTATAGTTATC
This sequence comes from Enhydra lutris kenyoni, assembly GCF_002288905.1. Lineage (NCBI taxonomy): Eukaryota > Metazoa > Chordata > Mammalia > Carnivora > Mustelidae > Enhydra > Enhydra lutris. The sequence continues at coordinate 10,062,244 of NW_019154108.1, read as the reverse complement.
TCATAGAGGAGAGGGCTATGTATTGTATTTGCTCTAATCACACAACAATGTGCCAAAAAAAAAAAAAAAACCCGGGGAATATAATAAATACTTTTAAAATTAATGCCCACAAACATAAAACCCTCCCTGAATCTTAAATAACTATGACTGCACAGAATGAAGGCTTATGTATATCTCTTTTTAATGTCCTTGTCTTCAATCTGTGAGCGCCCAAAAACTCTGACCCTGTCTTTCTTTCTGTTAATTATTTTTAAAAAATGATCACTTTAACAATGAACAGCATAATAAGAAAGCCAGAGGTCTAGAATCCTGAATTCTATTTCTCTTTTTCTCTGATGTTATTCAGGAATATCTACTGCTGGAATGGCTGTGGGATATTTGCCAGACCTCTGTACCTTCATGTCTTTAAAATGGGTACAATATCTTTCCCACTTGATCACATGTGTGCTTTAAAGTCTTAAGATGATAATTATCATCTTTTCCATGAAGTATCACTTATCTAGTGACAACACAAATAGAATTTGATGATCAAACATGTTAGGATCAGGATATGGATAATGTTAAAGGCAAATTTCATATCCAGTCCAGGGTCTACACACCTACATGCCATCTAAGACTGTTACACTCTTGTCTGACCAACCTTGAGCTATGCCGACAATTAATACCTCTTCATGGTCCATAACAAAACCCCACGTTAAAGCAAACAAGAAAAAAAATAAAATAAAGCAAACAAGAATAATATCAGTTAGCAATGAATTCTGGAACGCTGAAAAGAAATTAAAAAAAATAAATAAAATTTTAAAAAAGAATAATATCAGTTTGATATAATGCCAGCTTTATTTTTTTAATGAATCTTTATTATTTGTTTATTTATTTTAGAGAGAGTGAGTAGGGGTAGGGGGCAGAGGAAGAGGGAGAGAGAGAATCTTGATCAGGCTCCACACCCAGTGTGAGCCCAACTTGGGGCTTGAACTCATAACCCTGAGATCATGACCTGAGCCAAAATCAAGTCGGTTGCAACTGATTGAGCCACGCAGGTGCCCCATATAATCCCAGTTTTAAACAGGGCTAAGCCTTGGGACACTTGGGTGGTTCAATCAGTTAAGCATCTGATTTTTGGCTCAGGTCATGATCTCAGGGTCCTGGGATGGAAGCCCAAGTCACAATGGGCTCCCTACTCAGCAGGGAGTCTGCTTGTCCTTCTCCCTCTGTCCCTTCCCCTGCTTGGGCTCTGTCTCTCTTTCTCAAATAAATAAATAAAATCTTTTTTATTTTTTTTAAGATTTTATTTATTTATTTGACAGGGTCAGAGAGAAAGCACAGCAGAGGGAGAAGCAGACTCCCTGCTGAGCAAGGAGCCCAACATGGGGCTCTATCCCAGGACTGTGGGATCATGACCTGACCCAAAGATAGACACTTAACTGACTGAGCCATCCCGGTGCCCCTAAATAAAAAAAAAATTTTTTTAAGAGAATTAAGCCTCAATAGCATTCTTTGTTTGTTTTTATTAATAGACTTTATTTTCATGTATTTATTTTAAAGATTTTATTTATTTTTTTTGACAGAGAGAGAGATCACAAGGAGGCAGAGAGGCAGGCAGAGAGAGAGAGGGGGAAGCAAGCTCCCTGCTGAGCAAGGAGCCCAATGCTGGGCTCTATCCCACGACCCTGAGATCATGACCTGAGCCGAAGGCAGAGGCTTAACCCACTGAGCCACCCAGGCGCCCCCCCTTGACTATTTTTTAGAGCAAACAAATTAAGCAGAGTTCCCAAAGACCTCTTTTCAGCTCCCCCACCATTTCCCCATCATCAAAATTTTCTATCAATGTAATCCTATTTTTTTATATTCTGGTATTTTAAAAATTGGAGACAGCTATTGCTTTGGCAAATAAAAAATGTATTCATGATCGTAAGCAGTTGGATCCATTAGCTACTGCAGAGGAAGTACTTTCACACCATTTATACCTGGAGATTATCTTATTTAGAGGAAACTCCCATATTTAAATAGTTAATCAGCTGGTTGGGGACACAATTTGGAACCAAACATGACAAAGAAAGTACTAAATTTGCAACATTAAACTACAGACCAATGTTCTGTCCTTTTTTTTTTTTTAAAGATTTTATTTATTTGGCAGAGACACAATGAGAGAGGAAACACAAGCAGGAGGAGTGGGAGAGGGAGAAGCAGGCTTCCTGCGGAATGGGGAGCCTGATGTGGGGCACAATCCCAGGACCCTGGGAGCACAACCCTGAGATCATGACCTGAGCCAAAGGCAGAGGCTTAACAACTAAGCCACCCAGGTGCCCCCAAGGGTCTGTTCTTAACTGTCCCCTTGGCAGGTGGCTTTGACCAAATCTCTTAACCTCCATGGAACTCTTGGTTGGATTAGAAAAGCCAAAAGAGGACTTTCAAGTCCAAAATTTCATTAGTTTATTAATCCCCTATAGCCCAAGTGAGTGGCAGACTATGTCAGGTGGCTCATAATTTTTTTTTTAATTTACATAGTTGGGTTTTTTAAATATGTACTTAAAAGTCTAGTACCTCAAGCCCATGATTTCCCAAAAATGGCTTAAGATGAAACTGAATTTTAAAAATTATTCAATTGGTGTCAAATTAGAGGAAATATTACCTAATTGTACCAGTAACATGGGTATGACAAAAAGTTTGGGAACACTGGATTCATCAATGAATGAACCCATTCAAGAAACTGTGTCAAACCCAGCCTCGTCCCTGAGCTCTTCTTGAATCTCCACTATCTACATAATTGGGCTCAATTAATGAGCAGTACCTCAGCACTGACGGGGGGAAACAGTACAATAAGAAAGGTACTAGAATGGAGAAATGCCCAGAGGTGCGGGAGCAGAGCAATTAAATCTAAATCCAAAACACCGCTGATATTTCCGGAAATTAGACAAAGTCTACAGGGCCAACTTTTGAATAGAGAGAAGGACTGACTAAACCTATCTTAAAGTTTTTCAGGCCATAATCACTTCCTCGTCTTATAAAGGCACATAACTTGCCGTACTCACTGTGAAGCTATCCTGGGGTTTGAGCTCATTCATAGCTTTCTCAAGTCAAACGCTGTCAGGGATGTGGCTGGAGGCAGCCTCATCATCCCCATGGCACCAACCCCATTGGGCTTCCCTTGGGGAGGAGGAGAGGAGACATTTGACTCACGTGTACATGAATTTTCCAGTAGCCAAAGTCTGTGGCTCTTTCTTTAATCCATATGTGGAACAGCTAAGTCCAAAAAGAGTAATGCATCTCGCTGGTCTTCATAACCCAATGCCTGAAACCAATACTTGTTGGACCAAAGATGTAGGTAAGTTATGAATGAACCGTGATCCACTTCTGCTACAGGCACGCTTCAGGCACCAGTCATCTGAAATGTCATGGTCCCCCCCTCCACCTTTTTTTAAGACTGTCCCTGTACTACGTCCGTGTGTTGTAAGGGGAAGAATTTGGAGCGTGTCTCTTTTCTCCACTAGAGTCACAGGCTGGTGGGGAGTCCTTTCCGAGCGCCATCAGGAGGCGCCTCCCTGGAACGACTGTTTCCGCGATGTGCAAAGCTGGCCCTTGAGGATATCTGCTGGTCCATGCAATGTCCTGCATTCCAAGTTTCAGTTAATGTTATGCTCTTTAAGGGGCGCCTGAGTGGCTGAGTCCGTGGAGCATCCGCCTCTGGATTTCAGCTCAGGCCGTCATCTCATGGTCACGAGATCGAGACCCACCTCAGCTCCGCGCTCATCGTGGAGCCTCCTGGAGATTCTCTCCCTCCCCCCGTTCACTCTCTCTCTCTCTCTCTCTCAAATAAATAAATAATTTAAAAAAATAATAATAACAATAATCTCCTCTTTAAGTTTGGGTTGCCTTCCTTGACAATGCCTATTGCTTCTTTGCCAAAAAAGTGAAATCTTTTTTTTTTTTTTTTCTTTAGCTCTTGGGAAAAATCAGTCCTTCATTGTAGTAAACAGCTTATTCCAGGTACTTAGTGGTACTTTTATAAAATAATAACTAATATTTAGAATCCTATGTGCTAGGCCAAAAACTACATATAGGACTTTTAACCCTCACACTGACCATATGAGGTATAAACTATGATTTTTCCCTCCTGACATTCTAAGAAACAGTGGCCTGGAGAAGTGAAATTTCTTATCCAAAGATGCAAAGTCAGAGTTTGTATTGACTAAAGTGAGTTATGAACCCAGCTAGTCTGAGTCCAAAACCCACGCAATTCACCACTCTCCTGTGTTTTTGTTCTTAGTAATCCTATTTTGTTTCATGTTTCACAGATAAACCTCTCTCAAACTTTTTTTTTAAGGAAAAGGGTTACTGTTCCTTAATTAATAAGTCAATATAATGGTGAATCCTTCTGTAAGTTTTTTTAATCCTTTCTATGGTACCCCAAGAATTCAGTTTTCAAATGTATCTTTACATCTGTATTTTTATGGGAAGTTCTGCTTGATGCGATGCTCTATTTCAAGTGATAACACACACCCATCTGTCATTCCCCTCTTGCTGTTCACAGAAGAAGATTATGTGAGTTAAGGACACACGTTTCATGGCTTCCTCCCTAAACGATCACGCACACAGCTGGGATGTTCTGGCAACTGCAAGGAAGCAAATTATGTGCTCGAAACATCTTTAAAGTAGGGGACTGAAGAAGAACCAAAGCTCCGGCCTTCTGAAAGTCATTTGTGCTTCTGGGGAAGGAATTCTTGGCACAGAAACTGGAGTTTTTATCTGACATACCAGTTCCTGGGGTTTCAAATGACAGAGACAGTGCAGGAACCCAACTTTCTTTTTTTTTTTTTTTTTTTTTTTTTAAGATTTTATTTATTTGACAGAGAGAGATCACAAGTAGGCAGAGAGGCAGGCAGAGAGAGAGGAGGAAGCAGGCTCCCCGCTGAGCAGAGAGCCCGATGCGGGGCTCGATCCCAGGACCCTGGGACCATGACCCGAGCCGAATGCAGAGGCTTTAACCCACTGAGCCACCCAGGTGCCCCGGAACCCAACTTTCTAAGCCTGCCACTGTAAATTCGCTGAATGCAGAGGGAATACTTCTGAATGTGGCTTCTGCGCCCCAACCTTTCTAGTTACCTACCAGTCTTGCCATGCTGTGCCCCTGCGCCCCATGCATTTTAGACACGAACTGTCCTCTCTCCTCCACTTGAAAAGCTTAAGGAAAGGCATAGGGTTGTAGTGTATCTGGGATGTGTTAATAAGGACCAAAGTCTCAGAATGACGGGTTTGCAAAGGATGCCATTACAGATAAATAAGGAGGGGTAGGTCCTCTTCGTGTATTTGCATATGTGTGTATTTACATGCATGTGTGTGCATGTACGTGTTTTCTGCTGCAGAAGGGCTAGACGGAATTTGAAATGGAAGCAGAGAATTGCCTACAAATGCTTAATCGGTTTATGCCTGCTATTCTTTTTCTGTTGCAAACACTGTCACTGCTTTCAGTGACTTGGTATTAGATTGAATTTCTACTCCTGCTATGTTTAGAATCTATTTTTAACTTGGCCAACTGATTTACTATAGAGCCATGTGAGTGTTGCTATTTTTAAATATGTAATATCTGTCCCTGCAACCCATTTAAAGCCCCAGAGAAGACCATTGCATGCTTACCCTGCCACACCATACATGTTCTGGGATGTAAGATAATGATATAAAAAAAAATTTTTTTTTACTGAATTCCTGCCGTATGAGAGGCAACAGGCTGCTGCTTTCAAACGTTTTCTCATGTGATACTTAAAAAAAAAAAAAATCCTGTGTTACGAGAGACTTCTTGCCTTCCCAAGCACATTGTATAATCGGAAAGCTGTGTACTGAGTGGAATGAGCACGGGGATTGATGCCTGGTGGTCCAGAGTTCAAATTCTGTCTTTGTCACTTGTTCGCTCTGTGACTTGAGCAAATCCCTCAGCCTAAGTCTTAGCCTTTTCATTTGCCAAATGGGAAAAGAGCCCAGGAGTTGTGAAGAAATCCCGGGGTGGTGTAGTGTATCAGCCACTTGGACAGCGTCTGACACAAAACGGCAGCACCCTAAAATGTGGGCATTGTTGCTTTCTATTACTGAGTTCCTTTTCATCCTAGAAGAGAAAAGCTCAAAGGGCTCCGAAGACACATCCGTTAAATGCTCACTGCGCGGCCTCTGGGGCTCTTTGGACGGTCTCCATCCGCAGGGCTGGAAGGTGCTGTGATCACCCCATTCAGCATTTGAACAATTGCCAGCCCTTTCAGTTGGGGCCTTTTGCCCCGGGAGTCGTCAGACATCGGCTGGAAACTTACGAGGGAGTCCTGGTAATTGTTTAACAGAATATTAGCTTTGAGCAGGTGTCTCTTGGCCCGCTTGGTCTCAATACAGCTTAGAAAGAAACAGCCATGTATGCCCACACCGATAGGGGAAATCCTGGCCTCCTGTGTCTACACCCCACTGGGTCTGGGTTAAAACCACTCGGTTTCCAGAATCAAGATTTCAGAATCCCCGTCATGTCCTCCGGGAGACCGACGGGATGCTTTCTGGGTCAAGGGCCGGTGGAGCTTTGCTCAGTGGGCTGCGGCTACACCCCGTGACTTTGAGGTAACAGCCGTGGTTTGCCTATTCCTGCTCCCGGGCCCCCTTACGAATGGTCTCCTCTACTGTCTGCCACTGGACCGTCCTGTTAGGAGACACTGATAGAGTTCCTCTAGTTTTGGGCAGGCGCGTTAGGAGACACGCTGCGGAGTTTGGTGAGCAAGGAGGAGAGAGGTCTTGCATTTTGAGTACCTACCATTCTGCCAGGGATTTCACAAGGGAGATAATACCGCGGCACCAGGTACATTAAGGGGAAGATCTTCCTCCCACTGTGTTTGCTGAGCACATTCTTGGGGGCCCCTGGCCTGGCTCAGTCATTGGACCATGTGACTCTTGATCTCAGAGTCATGAGTCCAAGCCCCACCTTGGGTGTAGGGATTGCTTAAAAAGAAAATCTTTTAAAAAGGAAAGAAAAAGAAAAGCAAACTTTTTTTTTTTTTTTAAGATTTTATTTGTTTGTGACAGAGAGCGAGCAAGTGCTTGCGCAAGCAGGGGGAGAGGCAGAGGGAGAGGGAGAAGCAGACTGTCTGCTGAGCAGGGAGCCTGATGTGGGACTTGGTCCCAGGACCCCAGGATCATGACCTGAGCCAGAGACTGACGCTTAATGACTGAGCCACCCAGGCGACCCCAGTGCTTTGCGTGTCTTAGCAGACTTTCTCAAGCAGTTATTACATCCCCGGGTGCTTATCTACTCCTCCAGCACAAGGATTTCAGTTTTCATTTTTCTGGCATTTGCCAAATCACTTAATACAGGGCTGTGTCATAACGTCTGCTTCACTGGCAGTTGCTGTGACAAGGGACATTTCCATGATACTGGCTCATACGTAAAGACAGAAAAATTTTCTTTCTTGTTTTTTTAAGATTTTATTTATTTATTTGTCAGAAAGAGACCAGCAGGGGGAACAGCAGGCAGAGGGAGAAGCAGGCTCCCCGCTGAGCAGGGTACCCGATGCAGGACTTGATCCCAGGACCCTGGGACCATGACCTGAGCCGAAGGCAGACGCTTACCCAACTGAGCCACACAGGTATCCCGAGACGGAAACATTTTCTATGCAACTATTTTTGCATAAAATTTCACAGACTGAAGGGCTCTCATTTTGTGTTATAAAACTTTATGAGTCATCTTTGGAGATGGTGGATTTTTTTTTTTTTTTTTTGGATTGTACTTTTTTTTTTTTTTAAGATTTTGTTTATTCTTTTGACAGAGAGAGAGCATAAGCAGGGGGAGAAGCAGAGGCAGAGGGAGAAGCAGACTCCCCCTTGAGCAGGGAGCCTGATACAGGACACGATCTCAGGACTCTGGGATCAAGACCTGAGCTGGAGGCAGACGTTTCACCAACTGAGCCACCCAGGCGCCCCTCAGGATTGTATTTTTAAGTAATCTCTGCTCCCTGCGTGGGGCCTGAACTCACCACCACCCTAAGATGGAGAGTTGCTCCCTCCACCAACTGAGCTGGCCCAGTGCCGTGGGGACGATTGATATTTTTAATGTCTCCCTCTTGTGCACAATTTTCTTTGGAACACTCTTGTTTTATTTGTCTTAGGTAGTCAGGATTCATGTAAATTGTTGATTGTTCATTGAATACAATCTTGTCAACAAAAATCAAATATAAAACCACAATAATATCTTATATATAAAAGTTATACATTTGCCCAAAATATTTTGAAAAACTAGATTTTGATACGTCAACATCTAAATTGAGCTTCCTATCCTGTTCATTATATTTTTAAAGTGTCTGTGTTTGAAAATTTGATGTTCTCAGTAAAGTTTTTGCAATGGGTCAGGCACATTTTTAGAAATAATTTATTGTTAATTGGAATGGCTGGGAGGCAGTGTTTAGAGGTCATTATAAAGTAAATCTATTTTAATGTGGTTCATGTAACTGGCTTAACTCATACATGTTATCAGACTTTAATGGGACTTTTCAGGGACTTTGGTTTCTTTGTTATCTCAACTTTGAGATTTTATAAAAAGAAGCTTTCAGTGAAAAGGATAGTGTTATTTAAAATTCTTTTTCCACTCCTTAAAAAGGATTAACTATTTTTTGAATCAGTAATATATGCATGGAGCACAAAATTCAAAAGGTACAAAGGCTGTATAGTGAAAAGAAAGTCTCCCTCCCCGTTTTCCACCCGCCTAAAATCTCCCTCTAGATATGGTTACCAGGTTTTTTGTGTGTGTCTACTTTTTAAAAACACAGGCAAATGTTTATATCATTTAATGAATGTCTTGTTACCTTCCTTCTAGAATAACTAAGAAACCAGGAAAATGTCATAGCATATAATCCTTCCAAAATTCTACATGAAGCCTTTATTTTACATGCGAAGCCCAGAGAAAATAATTTGCTTATTTTCTCTGAGCCTGGGGAAAGTCTTCTATTCCAGAGTAATATGATGACAATGAAGTAAACCCTGTCACAGATGATGAGAGAAAGAACCAAATGACTATACTGTATATTTTAACTAAGTAGAAAATGAGTTCATTCAAGCTAAAGATAGAAATAAAATATTTTTAAATTATTTGATAATTTAAGTTTTGCATATACTGCTTTGTATTCTGACTTACAAATCCTTGAACCAAAGCTTTCCATGAATTTATATAGGATTTGAAAAAATCTAATTTCCCCTCACTGGAAAATCTTTTCTTCCTGTGATTTTTTTTTTCTTTTTTAGATGCCACATTCAAAAGAGTAGTATGTGTTGGACACTTTAAATACTATGCCTGGGGCCACCTGGGTGGCTCAGTCAGCTAAGCGTCTGCCTTTGACTCAGGTCATGATCCCAGTCCTGGGATCGAGTTCCGCGTCAGGTTCCCTACTCAGCGGGGAATCTGCTTTGCCCCTCCCCCCACTTATGCTCTCTCTCTGTCTCTCAAATAAATAAATAAAATCTTTTAAAAATAAATAAATAAATACGTCATGTCTAATCCTCATAACAACCCTGTGAGGTCGGCTTTGTTGCCCTTTGTGGAGATGGGAAAGCCAAGGGTCTAAGACTTGCCACTGGTTCACAGAGGTAAGCACAGACCTGGGGTGCACACCTTGCCCTAATGACCCAAGTCACCGCCCACAATGGCATTTGAAACACAGAATCTCCTAGTCTGGAAAAAGGGCGCATTGTTTGGTGTGGATCTCATTTCATCGAAGTATGTGCTGGAAACCTGAGGATCCATTTGTAAACAAATTATGGTCAGGGAAACTCGGTGAAAATAGATTTAGGTAAAGTGAGAACGGATAAAATGGCCGAAACCTTCAAACTGTGGATTAGCAGCCAATGCATTATTCTTGGGAGTAGGTACAATAGGGTTCTATCCTTGGCCTTGTCCTGATCAACATTTTATTAATGGTTGGACCAGAGCAGTGACAATAATATGGTAGGATAGATAAACGTATTGAATAAATGAATGAATACATTTTTGTACTGTGCTGATCATCACTTTAGCTGTCACAAAGTTTCAAGTCACAAGAATCACATCAAACAGGAAATTTAAGATTAAAATATCATAATAGGCAAATGTGATAGGTCAAGGCTAAAACAATAAAATTTAATAGAGATAAATGTTAAATCCTAAACTTAGACTTCCATAATCAATTTCACAATGAGAAGAATTTTGGATGAGAAGACATGAGCATTGAGTCTTGAAATGTGGAAGGAAGGAAGGAGAGAGGGAAGGAAAGAGAGAAGGGAGGTGGTTTGTATTTTCATGGATAAAAACCTCAACATGAGGGCACTTGGGTGGCTCAGTCGGTTAAGCATCCGACTCTTGATCACAGATCAGGTCATGATCTCAGGGTCATGGGTTTGAGCCCCACTGCAGGCTCATGTGGCGTCTGCTTGAGACTCTCTCTCCCTATCCCTTTGCCCCTCCCCCCGCCTTCTCCTGTGCTCTCTTTCTCCCTAAAAGAAAATAAATAAATAAAATCTTTTTTTTTTAAACCCTCAAAAGATTCAGCTCCTGAATGAAATTAATAGACAATTAGGGAGCAACATAAGGGAGGGTACTTCTTGGGTTTGCTCTACAATGGTCAGACTCTATCTGGAATATGTTTCAAACTCTGGGTCCCTCGTGTTATAAAGAAACAATAGGGACCTGAAAAAAATCCACAGGAAAGTGACAAGGGTCACTGAGCAGAATTAAGTCTGTGACACATGAAGAATAGTGATGGAACCAGGGATTTTAGTCCAAAAACCGATAATTTGGGGAAGCATGATGGCTAGCTTTGAGAACTTGAACAGCATATGGGAAAGAAATCATATTTGCAGCTTATTCCTGGACCAGGGAGTCACAGCTGGAAGAATCCTCCTCCACCCACCCTTCTGCAGCTCGAATTACAGATGATCTCTTATACACACATCCAAACCAGAACAAAACGCAGAGTTATTGATCTGGAAGCTAAACTCGTGGTTTTCAGGATGCGGACTCAAGACGAGTGGCACCAGCACTACCTGGGATCTGTCAGAAATATAAAGCCTTTGGACCCCTTCCCAGATCTACAGAATCAGAAACCGTGGAGGTGGGGCCCAGCATTCCGTTGTTCAATAGCCCTCCAGGTGATTCTAAGGCACGCTCAAACACGATGACCATTACAGGCGATCAGATGTGTTTGGCCTAAAATCTCGATTGCCATTAGGTTTGGAAACCTTCCTTCTTCTCAGTGATTCCGTTCACCTATCCTTTGAACATATCCAACCGTTCATCCAATCCATTCTGATATTTGCTAGTTTTCTGGCTACAGTTTCCAATGAAGATTGATCTCCCATTTTAGAAGTAGTAAGGGGGAGACAAAGTGTTCCCCTATGTATGCCTAAATGTTCAGATGCTTCTTCTTCCAACACTTCCGGAGCAGGGAATGGACACGTGAGCCAGGATGGCAAATTAGTTGTCCCCCTGCCCAGAACTCTGGATCTTGGACATGTGAGACAAAGATAAAGAGATCATTAAGAATCCTTCATTGAGTAAGATCTAGGGGCAGTAGCTGGTAGGAAAGCCTGATGGCCATCCAAGAGGTTCCTGTGGGATGACCTTGGTTGTGGGTGCTTTTGCCTCATTTCCTGAGATTTCCGTCCTTCTTTTGAACCTGGTTCTCCAGCTTATCTATAGATTCTATAATCTGTCTTGTATCTCTGAATACAGTAATGAGTTAGGCAGAGTTCATTTCTGTGGCTTCCAACCCAGAACCGGAAGGATTCATACCTGCTCATTCCCAGCATGTTCCATATTCAATGAGGCCCTTGGGTTGTTTTCTCTGCTTTAGACAATGACAAAACTAGGTATTCAATTCTGGCAAACCTTAGCAAGGAGCAGAAAAAAATGAAGTCAGTGGCTGGACTTTGGGGGTTCTTATGCCCCATGACACTGTGTCTTCAGAAGAGATCTCGAGTGCCTCCTGGAATAATCCAACATTGCTTGATTTTGTAGGAATTTTTCTTAAATCACCAATGACTATATCACCAAGATATGAAATATTGTCACCCAAGAAATTGAACCCGGCTCTAATCAACCTTTTAGAGCTAGCTTTCATTTACAGGGAATGGGAGTAGGGAGCAGGAGAGGCAATGGAACAGTGAGTTAAATGGCACTAGAGGGAAAATCCCAAATGTGGGATATCGTACTGGACAACTAGACCAGTATCTTCCATAACTCAATGACATTGAGAAAAAGGTATGGAGGAGGGAAGGAGATCACTCTATACCCAAAGAAACCAAAGAGATGTAACCACCAAATGTAATGTGTGTTTGGTTTGGGTTTTGACTCCAACAAACAAATTTGACATATGAAGAAGACTACACGTATGGAAAAATATGAAAAGAAAACAGTTGCTACCAAGCACCATCTACATGGTGCCATAAAGCACATCGCTGATTTTTCATAAATGTGAAATAAGAAGATGATTTGCATGTAATCGTTTAAAAAAAAAAATACCCTGTCGGATAGAACACCTAGGAGGTTAAGACTTGTGAGATCTAATTACGGTTATTGTTCTGTGACCCTGAACAAATTACCTAATAACACTGAGCTGTGAGTGGTAAGAACCTTATGAATTGGCTATTTGAAGTCTCTCATAAAAGCTCTCCTAAAGAGCATGACGATCATGAGTGCTTAGAGCTGCCGTGTTAGAGGATGGGTCCAGCCTCTAAGATGCTCCTCGATGATTTCCTCGGTCTCTTAGTCACATCCTGTGTCATCCCCTCAACCCCTTTCAGTGTGATCTCCTTTCAGAGATTTTGGTTATTGACAATTATGGTTATTAAACAATCTCAGATCATGACCACGAATTGAGGACACTGGGTATCTCCACTGCTGGAATAGGAGGTAACATTGTTCCTGGAAGAATCTGTATGTGAATGAACGACAGATGCATCAAGGAAGGAAGAGGGCCGGAGTACATCTTTTTTTTTTTTTTTTAATTTACCATCTTAACCATTTTTAAGCATAAGTTCAGTAGTATCATTGTTGTGCAACAGATCTCCAGAACTTTGCATCTTGTAGAAGTGAAACTCTATATCCATTAAACAACAATTGGTCATTCCCAGTTGACATAAGACTCCAATTCGTTCTTTCCTAAATGGATGGCCAGTTTTCCCAACACCAGTTGTTGAAGACTGCTCTTTTCCCTTTGAGTGGACTTGACACCCTGTTGAAGATCATTTGACCGTATATGCGAGCGTTTCTTTCTGGGATCTCTGTTCCATGCCATCGGTCTGTATTTGTCCTATGCCAGGACCACACTGTTGTGATGTGTAACATGTAGCTCTGTAATAAGTTTTGATATAAGAAAGTTGAATCCTTCAATTTTGTTCTTTTTAAAAATTGTTTTGGCTCTTCAGAGTCCCTTGCAATTCCACATGAATTTTAGGATTTTTTTCTATTTCTGGAAAACGTGTCATTGAGATTTTGATGGGCATTGCATTGAATCTCTAGATTGCTTTGGGTAATATGGACATCTTAACATAATTAAGTTTTTAATCTATGAACACAAGGTTTCTTACAACTTCTTTGTGTCTTGTTTAAATTCTTTCAGCAATGTTTTATAGTTTCCATCGTATAAGTCTTTCACCTGTTTGGTTAGGTTTACTCTTAAATATTTTAATCTTTTTGATGCTACCGTAAGTAAAAATTTTTTAATTTCCTTTTTTAATTGTTCACTGTTAGTGTATAGAAACATTCCATTTGGGGAAAAAAAAATGGTAACAGGGGCACCTGGGTGGCTCAGTTGTTAAGTGTCTGCCTTCGGCTCAGGTCATGATCTCAGGGTCCTGGGACTGAGTCCCGCATTGGGCTCCAGCCTTCACAGGAAGCCTGCTTTCCCTCTCCCACTTCCTCTGCTCTCACTGTCTCTCTCTCTCTATGTCAAATGAATAGAATCTTTGGAAATTAATTAATTAATTAATTAAAACAGTAATGTACTTTTTCTGTTCAGGAATTTTCATATTCCTGAGATAATTGTTTTTTTTTTTTTTTTTTTTTTTTTACCAGTGCTTCAGAGGAACTGTTTTATGGGTTTGACAGGCATCTGGAGGAAGTGAAGAATGCTGTGAAAATCAGAATGTTGATAACATATGCATTTGTCTAAAAAACTGAACAAACTTGGGACTTCCTACGGGATGTGGTCCAATTTGTCTGTTTACCTACAATTAGAGAAATCACAGGATCATTGACATTTGGAAAGGAGCTTGTTTGCATAGCCCCAACAGCAGGGGGGTTTTGACTGTGCCCTCGGTGAGTATCCCACCCTAGGCCTTTGAAGGGAGACTTTGGACCTTGTATCCCTTAACACTCTTTCTGTTGTACTTGACTGGGAGCCCTTCTCAAACTGCCTCAATGAGAAGAGAGGACAGAACTCAAGTGTCTATAAGCAGAACTGGATTTTGGCTTTGCTTGAACCAGGGGTTGAAATAATGTTACCAAGCTCCAGTGCCAGCCTTAGACCAGAGCAAGAGGAGCCTCTACCCTGAACCCTGCAGTGAAGGACCTGGATATCCCAAATGTGGAAAAGTTTTTTAAAAATTATATATAATATAATATAATATAATATATAATATAATATAATATAATATATAATAATAAATCAAATCAAATCAAATCCCACTCAGTCTTCCAAGAAAGTTTTCCAAATTTGGTAAACATGGAGTGGAGGGAAACCCCAGGAGAGGGATATAGACCATCCAACGTCCAGGAGCCCCCCCTAAGCTGAGGGAGACATGGGGAAGTGAAGAATCCCGCCTCTGCCCTGGGGAACCAGACAAAACGTGTCCAGTGCTTTCACTCAGCTGCCCCGAGTGGTGGTGTCTAGACCTGCGCGTGCCCATGCGTGCCTGGCTCGTGTTTCCAATGTAGATATTCTAAGCTGAGGCAGAAGAGTAAAATGAGTGCTGGAATTCGAAGATTCATACAAAAGAACTCAGTAAAATACCTGATTAATAAGATTTTATATTGATTACTTGTTAAAATGATAACACTTTTGCCTGTTTCGTTTAACTTTTTAATAACATGGCTGCTAACGTTGATTGAATGACCTCCATGTCTGAAACTGTATTTCCATGAGATGTCTCTGGTTGAGGCAAAGCAACTTCCCCAGAAAACGCCATGCCCTCCCTCCCCTCTGCTCTTATAATTCAGCAAGCTCCTAGAACTACTTGGAAAATTGGGGTGCCTGAGTGGCTCAGTCGGTTGAGTGTCTGACTCTTGATTTCAGCTCAGGTCATGGTCTCTGGGTCTTCAGATCAAGCCCCACATTGGGCCCTGCACTCCGCAGGGAGTCAGCCTGAGATTCTCTCCCCCTCTCTCTCTTTCCCTCTACCTCTCTCCTCATTCACCTTGTCTCTTTCTCTAAAATAAACATCTTTAAAAAATAAAAAAAAAAAAACTACCTAAAATTGAGGTGTGGGTTTGGGGATGGACCTTGCCTGTCCCACCCCCCAGGGCGTCGGCAGGTCAGTCCCCTTCCTGGGAGTCTGCCCGGCACTACGAGGAGTCCCTTTCCCGTCCTGCCTGGCTGGTACCCTTCCCCTGGTGGTGCGTGTCTCATCCCTGATGGGGCATTTCTAAAATTCCCATTAGGCTTCTGGGAGTAATCCGAGGGCAGGCGCATGTCCAGGTTGATACAGAATGACATCATCTCACTGCCCCATGAGGTCAGAGGGTGGAGGAAGGGCTCTCCAGGGAGGAAAAGCCCAGCTCCTGGAAGGCGGAATAGGACTTAATCAATAGGAGCACAGGGCTGGAGAGAGACATTCCCAAATTCAGAGCTTCTGAAGGACACTGTCTTTTTCTTTCTTGTTGGGTGTATGAGCATTGGACCAAACCTTGAGGCAGCTCTTGGGAAGGTGCTTCAGCCTCAACCCACTCCCACGGCCACTTAGCCTCCATGAAGCTTGAGCTGGCCCGAGAGCATTCTGTGGCTTTGCTCGGCACGCGCAGCTTGACTACACTGATCATTTTTTCCTCCCATTGTTTGATCTACTGATTAAAACGCTTTTCCAAGTGTTCCCTTTCTGACCTCCCTGCTGACCAAGAAGCTTACCTTATTCCTCAGGACTTCGGTCTGCTCGCTCGTGTCCCGGGCACGGCGGACACTCAGTTGCTGTTGACTGTCAGTGGAATCTCTTCTCACCAGACCCCTCTGGAAATGGAGGTCTTTGGCACCAACTCGGGCCAGTCCCCTCCATCGCTTTCAGGTCCCCGGTAGCCATGAGCTCCCCATGAGCACACCAGCTGGCTTGAGAAACACACAAGGCAACATATGGTCATGATGAAAGCTTTGCTTTGTGTCCCAGAGCAAACAAGAGTTTGCTTGTTAAGAAGCAAACCAAAGCCAAACCAAACTTTAAACAATCTCTGTGGGATGTCACGATGAAGGAGTCAGTTTTACCCACCAGGACATGGATTCCAAACCCCTGCCCTGTGCTACTGTGTTGGCTGGTTGGCCTGCCTCCCGTGATATGCACCTGCCCTCCCATGAGCTGGTTGAGGATAGCTTCTCGCATCTTCGTCAGAGTTGGCTCAGCCCTGCATCCGAACTGTGTCTCAGCTGGCCCCTGCTCGGCCTGCCCACGGCTGCCACCCAAGCGCCGTTGTCTGTTGACTGGTCCACACCCAGAGCTCAGCCTCCTAACACGGCTCTGCCCTTCATCCTGCCCCGCGTGAGTGCATCTTCCCCAGGGCTGCCTGTTTTTCTAAATCACAGATAGGGTTGAGTCACTCCCCAGCTCAAAAATATTTAATAGTGATGGGGCGCCTGGTTGGCTCACTTGGTTAAGCGTCTGCCTTAGGCTCAGGTCATGATCCCAGGGTCCTGGGATCAAGCCCCACATCGGGCTCCTACTCAGCAGGGAGTCTGCTCCTCCCTCTCCTACTGCCCCTCCTCCTGCTCCCACTCGCTCTCTCTCATCTCTGTTTCTCAAATAACTAAAATCTTTAAAAAATAAAATAAAATCTTTTTAAAAAGTATGTAACAGTGCTCTGTAGTCTATAGGTTAAGTCCCACAGCCCAAGTGCTCCATGAAGCCTGCTATAATCTGACATCAGTAGAACTTTCTATCTTCCTGTCTAGAGATACTCAATCCCAGCCTGCCTCAACCCTTCCTCCCCACCAAACCTTCAGCCAAAAGGAATTCCTAAATGTTTTAACATCTTGTGGCTTCTGCTCCTATTGTCCCCTTAACCTGAAAAGCCCTCTTCGTTGCATTAAATAATGACTAACATTTGTGCAACATTCTGGCAAACACTCAGCTGAGAGCTCCGTGTCAGTGATGGAGAGCGGTAGCCAGACTGTGTAATCCCGGCCATTCATTTAACTGCTACAGCTTCCTCATTTTGACTTGTTTTTAAAGATTTTATTTATTTATTTGAAAGAGACAGAGAGAGCTCGTGCAAGAGAGGGGTGGAGGGGAAGAACAGAGGGAGAGGGACAAGACGGCTCTCCACTGAGCACAGAGCCCAACACGGGACTCAGTCTCACGACACTGAGATCATGACCTGAGCCAAAACCAAGAGTCAGACTCTCTACCGACTGAGCCACCCAGGTGCCCTGACTCTTTATTTTTAAAAATGAGTTAATAGCAGTATCTTATCTCCCAGACTTGTACTGAGGATTAAAGAAGTTAATTTATTTAAAACCCTTAGAATGTTGCCAGACACACAGCACACACTTAGTGAGGGTCAGCTGTATTTACTGTCCTCGTAATACTCCTGCGGGTAACCAAGAAACAGCCCCAAGCCTCGGAAATTAGGACTTCATTCTTCTGACTCAAAAGCTCACAGTCAGTGGATTTTGCCCTCGTGCATTGCTTTTCCACCTAGCAAGCATCCTGCTCATTCTTCACAGACCCAACTCAAGAATCTCTTTCACTTCGGCGTGACCCAAGGATACCCACAAGTATCGAGGATGCCATAGATTGTAAGATGCGCCGTCCTTTTGTATGTCATGAAGGAAAAACAAAGAACAACACGTGCCAATAATAACTGTGAGACAGCCAACAGTCAAACTATGGAAAGAGCCTAGATGTCCATCAACAGATGAATGGATAAAGAAGATGTGGGAGAGATATAGATATACGATGGAATACTATGCAGCCATCAAAAACCCCCCAAATCTCACCATTTGCAATGACATGGATGAAACTAGAGGGTATTATGCTAAGCGAAATAAGTTAATCAGAGAAAGATAATTATCATTTGATCTCTCTGAAATGAGGAACTTGAGAGACAAGGTGGGGGGTTCTGGGGGGTAGGAAGGGAAAAAAATGGAACAAAATGGGACCAGGAAGGAGACAATCCATAAGAGACTCTTAATCTTGGGAAACAAACTGAGGTTTGCTGGGGGGTAGGGCTGGGTTATGGACACTGGGGAGAGTGTGGGCTATAGTGAGTGCTATGAAATGTGTAAGACTAATGATTCACAGACTTGTATCCCTGAAACAAATCATACATTATATGTCGATAAATAATAAAATTAAACTAAATTTAATTTAATTTAATTTAAAAAGAGCAGCTGTTAAAAAAAATAATTGTGAGACGCCATGAATCATAAGAGTCCTCTCGGTTGCAGAAATGTTAGTGCTCACCTTCAAACTGGTGGACCAAGGTACCTGCTCCCTTCCCTGGCCTTGGGTAGCTGGCTGTGCATTCCTGCAGGAAACACGTTGTATCGCATTCTATTTGGTTGTTAACAGGGTTGCTCTCCCTGCTAGATATGAGTAACTTTAGGGTAGGAAATATATCTTTCTTCCTCTGGCATCCCAGCACCCAACACGGCGTTTGGTCCAAGATAGATGTTCAGTAGTCAGTTGCTTGATATAAATTGAAATCCTTAGGACGCCTGGGTGGCTCAGTCGGTTAAGCATCTGCCTTCAGCTCAGGTCATGATCCCAGGGTCCTGGAATCGAGTCCTACATCGGGCTCCCTGCTCAGCGGGGAGCCTGCTTCTCCCTCTGCCTAACACTTCCCCTGCTTGTGCACTCACTCTCTCTCTCTCTGTCAAATAAATAAAGAAAATTTAAAAAAATAAAAAAAATTGAAATCCTCATGCAAGATCATATTAGACACTCGGGGTGGGGGTCCACTAGGAATGAAGAATGTGTGACAGACTTTGTAAAATAATAAAACTTCATTGAGCCAGCTATTCCACCAAGTGTACCTTGGCGAATCGGTCTCCCTGCTCCAGGGGCAGGCTGTCTTCCATAATTGCCACCACATTCCAAAAGAGATAGGAAACTTACTTGCCTTTAAGTATTATAAATACATATATAGCTTATAGAGGTTTTCAAAGACAGATGGCCCTTTTGCCAGCAAGAAAAGACTAACAATATTCCTAGTGGCCTGAAGATGTCTACTTTTAGATTAAATATCATGAAGGAAGTGTTTGCCCCTACAGTCTTCTAGGACATGTCTATTCTTTTGCTTTCTTTCCCTTATTCTGGAAGGTTTGAATGACCTGCCGTTTAAAGTTTAAAAATAGATGCTCAGACTGGGCTTTGAAATATTTCCAGAATACAGCATTACAGGAATCCCAGATTCTATAAAAATCCTATCTGCATTTTCATCTCTACGAACACTGCGACTTTTGTCATCCCTTCAGAAGCAGTAACAGTGATTTTGGGTTTTTCTTTTTCTTTTGTTTCTCTTTTTTCTTTTTCGTTCCTTTTCTCTTTTCTTACCTTTCATCACTCAATCAATCTTTGAGTGCAAAGAGAACTCCAAGTAGTGCAGAAAGCTTGCTTCTGGAATCTGCTGTTGGTCATAAGCAGGCATAGTGCAAACTGGCGGTCCAAGGAACACACACTGACCCACCAGGAAAATCCGAGGGAGATGACCTTCCTCCCAACTGACCAGGACATCTTTAAAAGGGGTTCTTGGCTGGCTTTCTTAACAACATAGATGACTGCTGATTCTGCTTATGCTGTCTTTGCTTGTACGAAACCAAAGGGAGTGTACACTGGGTGGTCCATGTTATGCTACGTGTATAGACATACAAGACATATGTCTTGCTCAATTTCTTCTTCCAAAATGTAGGTATGCTTCGTGCTTGTCACCTTGCTTTGTGTCATATAACCCTGCAAACTTGGCCACGACCAACTGTGAAACAGCTCTAGTGAAAGCCAGTGAGCTATAAAGGGAGACTACAGGCCCAGGAAGTGGCCAAGTGTGAGAATTCCACCCAATGGGATAATCCAGATTAACAGCAATTAGCCAACCTAATCAAAGCATTTATCTTGGGGAATTTTTTATGTAAACTGGAGAGAAGGCATTAGAAAATGAATCAGAGGGGCACCCGGGTGGCTTAGTCGGTTAGGTGTCTGCCTTTGGCTCAGGTCATGATCTCAGGGTCCTGGGATCGCACCCCACATCAGGCTCTCTGCCCCTCCCCCTGCTCTCTCTCTTTCTCTCAAAACAAATAAATACAATCTGGAGGGAAAAAAAAGGAAAGAAAACGAATCTAAGAAAGTGGATTAGTAGTATGAGCATGTCACTAAAGCAGGGTGTCAAGGCTTTCACTCCTGAGGAGGGAATGAGACGACCAGGCCGTTACAGCTGTCATGGTTTCCTGGCAGGCTTGCCTGGATTTTCTGCTGTGGAGACATTTTCTTGTTTCTTTACTTTCCTGGTATCCTGATATATTTAAAAATATATTTTAATGTTGTAGATAAGATATGTGCATATTGAACAAACCACAAATAATAAAAAAAATGTTTGTATGAGAGAAAACCCATCCTTTCTCCCGTTTTAATACCGCAAAGAAAACCACAGTTAAAACTGTCAGTGTAATATTCTTGCATGTTTATTTTAGTATAGTATATTCTTGAACTTTGTTTACTCAGCAATAAATCATGAATAGTTCTCTGTGTTTATAAGAAAGTAGAGAGAGAGAGGGCACCTGGCTGCCTCAGTTGGTAGAGCGTGATTTTGGGGTCATGAGTTTGAGCCCCATGTGTTATGTGGAGTTTAGTTAAAAAGTGCTTTTTGAAATGTACAGAGAGGGGCACCTGGTGGCTCAGTCAGTTGAGCATCTGACTCTTTATTTCGGCTCAGGTCGTGATCTCAAGGTCCTGGAGTTGAGCCCTGCATCAGGTTCCCTGCTCAGCAGAGGGTCTCCCTGAGAATTCTTTCCCACCCCCTCTTCCCCCCACCTCTAAAATAAATAAATAAATATTTTAAAATATATATATATAGAGAGAAAGATATATCTGTTTATTTATATATAGAGAAAGATTTTGTTCTTTCCAACAGCTGCATAGTAATCCATTGTATGGATAGACTACATTTTATTTAACCATCTAATACCAATGGGTGTGGGGACTGTTTCAAATTTTCAAAATAATAATGAATAGTACAACGGTCTCCTTTCTTCCACACATGATAATGTATTTAGGCAAATATTCCTATACAATAAATTCTTAAAAGTAGAATTTGGAGGGTCAAAGGGAACATGCACTTAAAATTTTATTTTATTTTATTTTAAATATTTGATTTATTTATTTGACAGAGAGAGACCCAGAGAAGGAACACAAGCAGGGGGAGTGGGAAAGGGAGAAGTAGGTTTCCCACAGAGCGGGGAGCCCGATGCGGGGCCGGATTCCAGGACCCTGGGATCATGACCTGAGCCAAAGGCAGAGGCTTAATGACTGATCCACCCAGGCATCCCTGAACTTGAAATTTTAATAGACGTGGCAAATTGCTTCCCTACCAGTTGAGATCATCTGGGGATCACCCTGTCTCTTGTCGTCTAGAGAATGGCAGTGTGGATTTGGCTGCACTGAAGGTGGCTCATTCCATCGCTGTAAGGCTGACCGTGCCCAGCTTAGTAATATCTGATGGAGCCTGTTCCCCATCAGCAGGGGAGTGAAGGTGTGTCCCGCCATGCTGGCCCTCGGTAGGGAGCCTTGCTCAAGCAGGTTCCACCGGAATCGATCCCTTGTACATTTGGAGAAGTCCCTGGACGTTGTCATCTAGAACTGCTGTGTGCTATAGTCAGTCCGCATAAAAGGCAAGAGTCACAAAGACACATGCATTAAGTTCGAATGCATTATTTAGTGCAGCCGTATGCACTGATGTTAAGCCTTAAAAAATGAAAGTTTTACACAAATCTGCGCCGTGCAGATTTTATGTAGGGATGCATAAAGTTAGACATCATCCTTTGTGCTATCCGGAAGGGTCACGTCCAGTGATAATTCATGTCGACAAAGCAAAATTAAGAAGCCTGAGGGTGTCCTTTCAAAAGGTATCAGAACAAAGGGGCACCCGGCCGGCTCCGTGGACGGCACACCCAACTCTTGATCTCAGGGTCGTGAGTTCCAGCCCCACATGGGGCATAGGGATTAGTTTTTTTAAAAATCTAGCGGACCAAAGTACCAAGAGGGAAGCAAGGTGCAGGCTAAACAGAAGGTCTTCTTCATTCAGTAAGTTTTTTTTTAAAGATTTTATTTATTTATTTGAGAGAAAGAGAGCATGAGCAGGGGGAGGAGCAGAGTGACAGGGGGAAGCAGACTCCCTGCTGAGCAGGGAGCCTGACACGGGGCTCAATCCCAGGAACCTGAGATCATGACCTGAGTGAAGGCAGACGCTTAACGGACTGAGCCATCCAGGCGCCCAACCCTTTTTATTTTTTTTAAGATTAATTATTTGTTTGATAGAGTCGGGGGAGGAGCAGAGGGAGAGAATCTCAAGCAGACTCCATGCTGAGCAGGGAGCCCGACTTGGGTCTCAATCCATGACCCATGAGATCATGACCTGAGCTGAAACCAAGAGTGGGATGCTTAACCCACTGAGCCATCCAGGCGCCCTGATTCGGGAACCTTTACCAAGAATCAAGAAGGTTCTTGCTCTGTAGCAGCGATTCAGAGACAATCAAGAAATTGTTCCCTATTGCAAGAACATTACAGATCCACAAAGGCATAAAATAGGATGGGACAACTAACAGGGCCTGAGGGACTTGGGGTAGATTTCACAGAGATGATGTCTGAAAGGAGAATTAAGAGATAAGTGGACATTTTCCAGATGAAAAAAGAAAGAGAAAAGCATTCTAGGTGGAGGGACAGGAGACGTAAAAGAAGCTGGCGAGTCTAGGGAATGGGCAAAATGGTGATGCTTTGCTTAACCCTTCATAAGACGATATTATGGGTCTGTTCAGAAGTTCCTGTTGATGAGCATCTTTTATGAGCCAGATGTTTCAAACTGGGTTCTTTTTCTCTCTCCAATATGGGACCACTGGCTGCAGGTGGCCATTGAGAGTTGGAACAAGGTGAGTGTGATCAAGGAACCGAATTTTTACCTGTATTTAATTTTAATTAACATAAATTTAAAAACACTCAATTCATTTGTCAGAAAAATTGTTAAATATATCTGGGATAAATTGGGTATGTGAATGTAAGTTTTCAGTTGTAAGTTTTGTGCTCTCTTAATTTGTGCACCATGTGTTTCTGATGAAAATTTGGCATCTGAATTGAGATGTGCTGTCAGGGCAAAATATACTCTGGTTCAAAGACAGGAAAAGAATGTGAAATGTCTCATTGACGATTTTTATATTAATTACATGTTCAGATAATAATATTGTGGACATATCGGAAAAGAGGAATCCAGGGGCGCCTGGCTGGCTCAGTCAGAAGACTATTGATCTCAGGGTTTTAAGTCCAAGCCAACGTTGGGTATAGAGATTAATTAAAAAAATAAAATCTTTCTTTTTTAATTTTTAAAAAATAAAATTTTAAAATTTTAAAAAATGAGGGTGCCTGGGTGGCTCAGTGGGTTAAGCCACTGCCTTCAGCTCAGGTCATGATCTCAGGGTCCTGGGATCGAGTCCCGCATCGGGTTCTCTGCTCGGCAGGGATCCTGCTTCCCTCTCTCTCTGCCTGCCTCTCCATCTACTTGTGATCTCTCTGTGTCAAATAAATAAATAAAATCTTTAAAAAAAAATTTTTTTTAAATGAAAAGTGAAATCTACTATGAAAGTCAGTTTCATCTGTTTCTTTTTCCCTTTCTAATGTGGCTACTAGGAATTTAAAAGTTACACGTGGCACTTACATTATGTTTCTATGGATTTTGCTGCTCTGGATCCTCATCATATCATGTCTGCATCTCTGCGATAGCTTCCTACCTGTTCTTTCTGCGTTCCTCCAGTTTAACCCATCCCCCACACTATCACCAGATTGCAAAACATGAATTTTATCAGACCAGAATGCCAAACTCTACATCACTCCTCACGTCTGGGGACATTGACTCCCCTTCTTTCTCCTCAGTCCAGCCCTCGTGGGTCTCCTTTATTTCCTCTGGCTCTCCCTTCCAAATGGCTGGAGCCCCAGCAGCCCCTTTGTATCTTAACAGTGTAATGAGGATGGAAGGCCTGTGTTAAGAAGAGTGGAGCGGAAAGATAGGTGCCTTGTGTCTTGGACTTACCATCTTGAACTTCCTGTCTTTAGTTTTTCTTTATCATGAAAGAGAAACCTTTATTGTATTTAAACCACTAATTTGGGTTTTCTAGTCATCACGGCCAAACTTAATTTGGCAACTACTTCAGTTTTTCTTAAAAACACTGTGCAGACCCAAAGAAACAAAACAAAAAAATAAAACATGCCCCTGGTTCATTTAAAATGTCTGGGCCTCAGTTTCCCTACTTGAAAAATCAGTTTTTGTTTTTGTTTTTTTTTAAGAGAGGAGGGGGAGGGTCAGAGGCAGAAGGAGAGGAAGACAGACAGTCTTAAGCAGGTTCCAACCCAGGGCTTGTTCTCACAACCCTGAGATCACGATCTGAGCTGAAACCAAGAGTTGGACACTTTAGCTGACGGAGCCACGTGGGCACCCCAAAAGTCAGTTCATTTAAATAAATGATCTCTGAACCATTTCCAGGCCTAAAACTTTGTGTTTACATCACGTGTATGAGTGTCTAGTACTTGCCAGACACTATTTCCGACACTGGGATGCAGCAGTGACCAAGACGTTAAATCAGTTCTTCCCTCACGATTGCACTGTGATTCAGTCAGGGCTGACCTTTAGGCCCAGGGCTGCCACTACTAATGCACTATGCAAACGGTGCAAGTCGCTCAACTTCTTTGTACTGATTTGTCTCACCATCAAATAGGTTATAATACTTTACCTCAATAACAATAGTCAATATATGTATGTGACACTTTACATAGATTATCTCATTGAATTCTTGCAACTATCCCTTGAGGTGATCCCCAATTGCTTTGACAAAAACGAGAAATTAGGTAACTTACACACAGCTTAGTAAACATTCCAGCAGGCTTCAAAATAGCTAGTCTAATGGTTTGGACACTTTGAGGATCCAGTGAAGATAATGAATATGAAAATATTTGGAAAAATTAGCAATTGCATACAAACTCTCCCCATAACAAAGGTCATTAGAAAGTTGGAATGAAAATAAACTGCTAAAAACTGCTAAGAACTGTTTATCCATTGCCTGTAGGGAACCAAATAGTGGCCTATATGCTGGGACACAGGAGGTGAATAGAACAGGTATACTGCAGAAATGACTCCACTTTATTTGGGGGGTGTAATTTAATGTTAGCCCCAACTGCTTCAGCAGCCAACATCCTGATGTCCTTCTGTATGCTCCTGCACTCACCATTCTAGCTTTTTTATCAGCTTAATTGGGCAAAGTATTTGCAAAGTGGGCAAAGTGTCTGCCCAAATCAATAGGCGATAATTAACACTAGGAAAAACAAAAAACTATATAGGAAAAAAATTAATTAGTTGTAAACAATGTTTATACAGTCAGATGATGTAAATGGTAAATACTGATTTAGCATAAATTATGACATGAATATATTGGGAAGATGGAGGGAAGGTGATGCAGTAAGAGTTATGAATCATCCCTCATACAAGAAAGCAAATAAATTCAAATACCAAAAGAGACAGGTATAGGACTCAAACGTGGTTACCTCTATGGAGAGGGAGCAGGAGGTTGGGAGAGGTGGGGCAGGAGACCGCTGTTTTCATTATAAGTCAATAGCATTTTTTGACTCTTTAAACAAAAGTAGAAACATTAAATTTAAAAATCATTATTGGGCACCTGGGTGGCTCAGTTGGTTAGGTGACTGCCTTCAGCTCAGGTCATGATCACGGAGTCCTGCATCGGGCTCCCAGCTCCATGGAGAGCCTGCTTCTCCCTCTGACCTTCTCCCATCTCATGCTCTCTTTCACTCTCTCTCTAATAAATAAATAAAATATTTTTTAAAAAATCATTATAACTTATGTAAACAAATAGCCTGGCTTTTCCAACAGCCTAATGTGTCAAGTCACATTCTTCAGCTTGACCATGAAGTCTCTCCATGACCTCTCTCCACCCTCCCTATCGTATCTCTCTCTAAATTTCTTTCCCTTTTGTACTCTTGGTTCCAGATACTATTCACTTGGTCTTCAAAACATCATTCACCCCAGCCTGGGATGCTCTCTCTTATCTGATCTAAAATCTTACCTGTGGTTGGAACAAAGGAACACAGATATGAAGGTTCTCCCCTGAGAACAAAATTAAGCAGCACAAAAACATAATGGATGAGTTTAGTCATCGGTAGATTGAGGGTCTGAGAGGTTGAGGGGGGATAGTCTACATGCATCTATAAAAAGGAAATTGCCAAGTCACTCAATGTAAGTTCATTAAGTGCCTACATGTATCAAGTGTCTTGGGAGTACGTAGCAATAAGTGGTATAGTTAAATACCAAGATTTCAGGGGGACAGAGATATAACAGTTAGTCTAGAGGATTAGAACTTTCTAGAAAAGAGGGGTCAATGAACAACCACAAATGTCTCAGCTACTAAGCAGACATAGTCTCTATATAGAGGGGACACTATAGATTTGATGATATTAACAGAATGGTTTATCTAAGATCCATTTTGGGTTAAGTTCTGGGAGAGGTTCTTTATATTTGAGCCTTGTAAATATTAAGGTCTCACAGCCAGTGTCAAAAGAGAGGTGTGAATTCTGGTCAGCTTTAGCACCCCTTCTGGTTCCAGTACACCCCCAACTTCCTCGGCCAACTAAACCATGCATACTAAACAACCTTCTGATTTAATTTGACCTCACATGTAGAAAAAAGTGCTCTAGTTAGGTAATAAAACCTTACTTATAATACATATATTAGGTCTGATATATACTGAATATTTGTTGTGTGCCAGGCACGGTGCTAAGCATTTACATGCACGAAGAAGATACTGTCATCGTTATTTCACAGGGAAAAAACTAAGGCATAAAGAATGTAAAATTTGCTTCAAGGCACACAGCTAAGGAGAGAGAGAGAGAGAGAGCTTGTGCTCTTAATCATTCCACATATTGCCATCTAACACACACTGGACAGTCGTAAACAGAATTTATTCATTTAAATAATATCTAGTGAGCACCCACTCCATGGTTCGGGGCTTGCTGGGGGAATATCAATGAAGTACAGGACCTAGTCTCTGTCTTCCAAATATTTACAATTTAAATGAAGAGGCACAATGTACACAGCCAGCTGGTAAGCAGCAATCGAGGTGCAGAATTATACCTTGTATAGAATTAAGAATAGAATTACAGAATTAAGTCCTCAATTGATGAGGGCGACCAATAAGAGATTTCAGAGAAGAGGAGATCACTGAGAGCCTAGACAGAGATGAGGTAAAGGGTGAACAGAACCCAGCAGGGGAGAGAGAACATTCTAGCACAGGAATGAGCAATGGCGTCCTGAGGGACGGGAACCAACTGGCCCCACTGTGGAGGGTCATCGTGTGAAGTCATGGGATCCACAGGCAACTTCCTTCAGAGGCTCACCTCGGAAACTCTAGCATCAGGAGGGCTCCTTCTTGGGGTTGCTGCTTCCCTGCTCTTTCCAATTCAGCGTTAAACAAGGAAGTGTCACCAAGGTTTCACGAGCTTCTGAGTTTGAACCCGTTATCTCTTAAATAGCCTCCCGAACCCCACAGAGTGTCAGGCAGCAGGAGGCTATAAGCTACCAGAAGGTTAAAAAAACATGTCTTGCTCCTCACCATACCCCAGCACCTCTGAAAAAGACAGAGAGAAAGAGAGAGAGAGAGAGAGAGAGAGAGAGAGAGAGACCCTCTTGCGCATGCTCAGTAGATGCTTAAGGACCCGAGGAGGAAGGACCCTGCACAGGACAGGTGTCAGTGGGGGCCCAGGGCTAAGAGTGTGAGAGGGGCCAGAGACACCTCCCCTCAAGTCTGGCTCTCATTAAGTTATAAATAAGGATCACAGGACTTAAATGCACACAAAGCACCTGGCACAGGCCTGCAGTGTGCCTCAGTCACAATCCAATACAAACAACACGATGCTCCTACTACTAAGGTAGTAACATTCTTGCGTAGCACTCCAGGTCCTCCCTCTCACTCTGCTACTAGTCTCCGGCAGGTGGCCAGCGCATTTCTGAATTGGGCAAGACTTCACCTATGGAGTTGCCATAGCTTTTCCATAATCCGTTCCCTTTCGGCTCCTTCCTTCTGGGGTGCTTTCTATTTTAAAATAAATTTCCAAGCATTTGTTACGCAATTTTCAAACAGGTATAAAGCTGGAGAGACTAAAACAGGGACCCCCACCCACCCACCAGGTGCCCATCACCCAACCTTGATAATTACCAGCGGGAGACCAGTCTCACTCCATCTGTATTAAATCTACCTTCTCCCACCAGCTCAATGAGATCATTTGGAAACAAATTTCAGGTGTCAGATAATTTCATCCACAGACACTTTAGTACTGTATCTTTAAAATATAGAGTTCTAACAGAGCCATATCTGGTCATTTTACTACCTCTAAAATTGTTAGCGATGATTCCTTAATATCATCCAAAAGCCAACAAGCATAAAAATTTCTTTGATTTCCTCACATAGTATTTTCTTATAGTTTTTTTTTTAATTTTTAAAGCCAGGATCCAAACAAGATCCAGATGTCGCATTTATCTGCTGCTTCTCCAATCTCTTCAAATCTGTAGGTTTCCCAGCCCATTCTTTTCCCCTCAAATAAACCAATTGTTGGAGAAACAGAATAATTTGTCCTGCAGTGCCTTACATTCTAATGATATCACATTTCCCATGATGTCATTTAATATGCTCCTTTGAGCCCCAGAACTTCTTGTTGTACCAGAAGCAAGGAAGCTCTCAAAGATCTTCAAGGTGCAATGCTCAGGTGGCTCAGTGAGTTAAGCGTCTGTCTTCCGCTCAGGTCATGATCCCAGCATCCTGGGATCGAGTCCTGCATCAGGCTCCTTGTTCAGAGGGGAGGCTGCTTCTCCCTCTGCCTGCCACTCCCCTTGCTTGTCTATTCTCTGACAAATAAATAAATAAAATTTAAAAAAAAAGACTTTTGGGGTTGTGTCAGAAGGACACAGGAGCACTGGCCAAAGGGGGGTATTTTAAGAATCAAATAATTATATAAAGAACTTGCAGTATATCGAGATACATCAAGTACGATAATATCCACAGGTTCCTAGCAATGCTCCTAAAATAGATTCATTGCTCACCTCTGAAGGATGTTAAGGAAGCAACTGTCTCTGAGTAAATAAAAATAAAGAATCAAGCATTTATACCACCTTTCCTGTATGAGTTGCATCTCAGCGTCATCAAATAATCAATGAGAAGAGATCCAGCTAATAAGAGAAGGAGGAATGATACAATTCAAATATTGGCATTTTTGCAACCACTACTGAATACAGGAAGAAATGATTATCCCATCTGAAAAAAAAAAAAAAAAGCAATGATTATCTTTTCTGGGGGGAGCTTCATAATGAGCCCATCAGGTTGGCGGTATGTGTCAAAGGTGCTGTCATCACAAAAAGAGAAGCCACCGAATATTCTGGGTCCTCCATGTGACACAGTAGGTAATGTGCAGCCTATGAAGTATTTATGCCAAAAAATCGAAATGGAATCTGATCCAGCTTCCTGTGGAACTACAAGTTGGAAGGTAGTTTGCGCTCTTCATATCCATCCTTTTCTTCCAAAAGGAGGAAATGCTAAAGGAAAGGCCACCCCAAATCACTAGGCCTACGTGAAAACCTCCTAACGGGGGGGCAGGGTGAAAAGGGAGATGAATGCGCGTCCCTAAAATGATAAAACAATTACTGAGAACCACTCTGCGCAGACCAAGTGAAAATTGCCGAGCAGGTAGGCCCTTAGCCTTCCGGACGTGCATGGAGCATCTCTGCCCTAAATCTGTAAGATGCGCTTGCAGTCACACAGGCCATGCCTTTAAAATAAATTGTTGCTGTGTTCCAAAAAACGGCGTTACCGAGGCGAGCCGGCATCGGACAGAAGAATCATGGGTCCAGAATCCCTGTTGGAGGCAGACCCCGGAAGCGCGGGTTTGTTCAGCTGCTGGCGGGTGCGTGCGGTGTGGGCCAGTGTGGACGTGGATTTGCACGGGTGTGGACGCAGATGTGCATGGGTATTGGACACAGGTGTGTGGGTGGGGCGCTGGGGGGTGCGGGTGTGGGCACGGGAGGATGCGGGTTGCATGGGTGGGGCGTGGGCAAGTGCAGGTGTGGACGTGGGTGAGCGCAAGTGTGGCTACTGGTGTGCGCGTGTGCAGGTGCGGGCGCAGGTGTGTGCAGGTGTGCAGCGGCAGCTGCTGGAGCGGCCCGCAGGCGGAGTGATTGTCGGGTGGGCTCCTGGCGGTCAGTGGGGTGCCGCGGTGCGCTTCCCAGGGAGGGCTGGGCATGCGTGCGCTGCTCGCCTCCTTATTTCTTTCAGGCTGTTCATACTGATAAGCCTAGATCCTAAAACCAGGGCACCATAGGCTCCCTCCCATTCTCTAGTACCAAAATCTATATTCCAAGGGCATGCAGATTCAAATATCATTTTAACAAGTAACTTAATAAAAAACAAAACAAAATAAAAATAATAATAATAATAAAACAAAAACAAAAACACAGATAACTTAATTATACGTACTTTGAAAACCACAACTCTCCAACATTACCAGCCAGCCGGCAGTTCCTAACATTTTGCACATTTAATTGGAGCTGTTTAGTACTCCACTTTCTACTTAAGAACACTGAAGCTTATCTTTTTTATTTATGTCAAAGATCACATGAAAACACACACAGTACAAGGAATTAAATTATGATACAAAAATAACCCCTGGGTTCTCACACCAGAGAGACCATAAAAGGTTTTAAAGTACAGAAAGATGTCAGAGTCCACTGATTCTTTCATTTATTTTCATTTTCAGATGCACACAATAAAGAGCCAAATTATATTTTACAAATAATTTTGAAAAAAATTCTTTGATCCCAAAGAATGGAAGTCACATCTTTCCCTGCTCTCCTAAAGCCTGCCACAATCTGGCAAATCAGTAAGAGCCAAGAGGGATCCTGGCGTTTTTTTATTTTGATTCTCTTTGCCATTCTCATGGAAATACGGTCCGTGTAATTTCCTCTTTTTTTTTCCCCCCCAAAGATTTTATTTATTTGACAGAGAGAGAGAAATCACAAGTAGGCAGAGAGGCAGGCAGAGAGAGAGGGGGGAGGAAGCAGGCTCCCTGCGGAGCAGAGAGCCCGACTTGGGGCTCTATCCCAAGACCCTGGGATCATGACCTGAGCCGAAGGCAGAGGCTTTAACCCACTGAGCCACCCAGGCGCCCCATGTAATTTCCTCTTAATGGTGATGTTTAGCCTAGGTTCTGTGAATTCATTTTTTTTTTCTCTCTCCTTTTTTTTTCTTTTCTTTCTTTTAGGTAGCATGGGAGATGCATTGGGACAGAGTCTGAGCATGTTTGACTTGGATGGGTTGAATCCAAGGGCAGTTCTCTTGCTTGGGATGAAAAGTAAAAGAAAAGTGAAAGATTAGTCCCTGGTTTACCATCAGCTCAGGGTGGAGTAATTATTCAAGGCCTGACATTTAATACACTTTGATCACAGATATTGCCCCCAAAAGCTTTTCCAACAAAGCAGGAACCAAAAAACCTTACAGTCTAACTTTCATTCACAAAAGTGAGGGAGCTGGGAGGTGAAAATGAAACACAGCCTCATGGGACACTATCAGGTGTCCCTCTGACACGAGGAGAAACACAGCAAAGCAGAGAGAATCATCTATATAATAAGTAGGGGCTCACATAGTGCCTGGCACTTCCGAATGCAAAGTGAAAGTCAAGTGAAGAGTTGTTCAAGGTAAGTTATTGTACCCAACCCTGTGGGACACAACCGCATGGGAATATGGTCTATGCTACAGTCTCTAGGCAAAGAATAAACTGGGATGGAGGGAAAGGTAAGAGAAATCTTTCATATGTTATAGCTGCATATTTTTTTTCCCTGCTGAGATGCCTTACCCCTTATTTCTCTTTTATAAAATAGTGTCCTAGGATATGGGGGAGGGAAGGGAAAATATGGTCATTATATATAGCAGCGGTCCTTACCCCCCAGCTCTTGTCTTTTACCACTTTGTTAGTGGTGCTTGCACCAAAATATTATTAATTCCTTGAACCCACTAATTATCTTGTCATTGAATTTGTTTTGACAACAGCAAGGAGATACGCCTGGGGCTCTGCGTCCAACCAATATCATATTGTTAAAATGTCAAATGTATATTCCAAAAGCAACCATTACTAAGGAGTTCTGTTGAAAAGGTAGAAATGATCATCGGTCATGGATCATCCTTGTCATAACACCAGTATGCTGGACATGGTTTCCCCTTTCTCCAGAGCATCAGGAAGGCTGGTAGCTGCTCAAGGTCATGGCCATCCCCTATTCTTTGCTTCTGATGTCCTAGTCCACTGCCAGGACTACAGGATGTGCTCTGAGGGTGTTTGCTAGATGCATAAAAGGGTTCATGACTCAACTTAATTCAGTTTTGTTATGATCAGTGGACACTGGTGAGAAATTAGGGAGCACAACTAAAAGGAACATTTTTAAAATTTCAGTTCGGCAGAGGCTGTGGGAGGAGAAGAAGGTCCTACCTGGGGAAAAAAAAAAAAAACAAACTTGTTCTGAAAAATAAATACAAAGAGAACTAAAACCTTAAGTAGAGAAATGAGATTCTGTGCTTGATTTAAGGTGGCATCCTTGGGCACCTGGGGGGCTCAGTTGGTTAGGCAACCGGCTTCCACTCAGGTCATGATCCTGGAGTCCCAGGATCAAGTCCCATATCGGGCTTCCAGCTCCATGGGGAGTCTGCTTCTCCCTCTGACCTTCTCCCTCTCATGCTCTCTCTCTCCCACTTTCTCTCTCTCTCTCTCAAATAAATAAATAAAATCTTTTTAAAAAATAAAAAAATAAAAAATAAATTCTTAATGCAGCAACCTTGTCCGCAATAAGCCGGTGATCTTACGGAGACCTAGGACGTTAACTGATCATGTGTAAGTTGAAAGAAAAATAAGAATAATGATTACCTTAGAGTCCCTTAAAATAATTTCTTTTTAATTACATATAAGTAAACACTTATCATGCTGAATTAATTCATTTTATAATAAACTAGTCTTAATATATACGAGTGCAGGACATTATTCTATGCTTGATGATTAAGCAGAAAGTTTTTCTTGTTTATGACAGAGAGCTTGGAGTACTGTAATACGCTAGTAATACTGTAGTAATACTGCTAGTAATACTGTAATTGGCTAGGTTGAATTCTTTGACATGCAAATAAGTCATCAACTTTTAGAGCTGGAAGGCATCTTGTAAATTTCATGCTCCAGCATCTTCACTTTATCAAAGAAGAAAATGAGACCCAGCAGGGAAGGAGGACATTCACCTTAACAAACAGAAGGTGATCAGAGGGCCCTAGCCAGGAACTCCAGCTCCTGTCCTGGTCCTGGGCCTAGAGCCTACATTAATTATCCCTTATTTCTCTCAGTGGGGTTTTTAAAAATTTCCTCCCTTTTTATAAAATACAGGGGTGCCTGGGTGGCTCAGTCAGTTAAGTCTCTGCCTTCAGCTCAGGTCATGGTCTCAGGGTCCTGGGATCGACCCCCTGTCAGGCTCTAAGCTCAGCGGGGAGTCTGCTTCCCCCTCTCTCTGCCTATTTGTGATCTCTCTTTCTCTGTCAAATAAATAAATAAAATCCTTTAAAAAAACCTTTTAAAATACAAATTTTAGAGAATTTCTGAGTAATAAAAGTAATAGCTACAGAATGTCCTCAGATTCAGAGAAGCATCTTAGACACTGGGTGCGAAATGAGGGTCCCTGATTACCAAAGAGATTTCATTTTTTGAGACAAATCCATAATGGAAGAAAAACATAAAAGGGACTGTGTCAAACTTGCTCGGGTGAAGCCTCTTTGTTAGAATTATGTGCACCAACATAAAACGACCCAACTCTTTAGTCAAATCAAGATGTTGCTCAAGGGCGTGGAACAGTCATTTCCAAACTTTTATTCTTAGAATCTTGCCCGGAACCCCACGATGGGTAACAGTTAAAAGTAGAGCTGCCAAGGCTTGAAGTTGAAAAAGAGAGTTCCAGCAGCTCCGCCTCCTCTACCACCCATACTGGGGCCTCTGCAGCAGGCGCACAGTTGGAAACATCCACAATTTAAAGGAAATTTCTAGAAGCAGCGGTCAGCATTCAGCCCCGATGGCGGCCGCGGAGTGCGTGGTGGCCAGGAGGTTTCGGACACTGGCTGAGTCATGGCAGTGTGACAGGTGAGCTAACTCCACTCTGTGTCCACGCTCGGTATGTCTTGCTTGCTCTTTTACTCTTCGTGGCAGGTGTGGAGGCATCACGCGTGGAGCCCACTGAAAACGCAGCCCACCAGCGTCCGTCCCCACGCCTGCTTCGGTGGCTCTGCGGTACAACTCCTCAGTCTGTGCTTGTAACCAGCACATCAAGCCAACTGTGAACCCCTCCTGGGAAACTCTGCTTGGAAGCATCTAAGGAAATTCCTTCCACGTAGCACTTCCACGGGGTAACTATTCTCCTGAATTTAGCTTAATTGTCACCATATGAATTTAAAAGGGGCTGCCCATATTCAGGTACTGATGATTATGCAAATTATCACTACTAAGTAATAAATCCAACATCACGTATTAAGTTGGGATGGATCTAAAAGCTTTTGACCAAAATGAGATGGGGCGGCCTTAAGGAAAGTGCTTTTGTAAGCAGGAGCTCAAACAATTACCATGTTGGAAAACCACTAGTAAAGAAAAATTATAAGGAATCTTCTTTACAGTGATACAATTTTTCTGTTTGAAATCAACAACAAACATCATACCTAGTGGTAAGTCCTTTAGACATTCATTTAAAAATTCTAAAACAACTGTAGACAGTGTGTACCCTCTCCATATTGTTCAGTGTTGTTCTGGTAGGTATTTTTGCATTTGGGGTTTTTTAAAAAAAGATTTACCTATATCTTTTTTTTTTAAAGATTTTATTTATTTGACAGAGAGAGATCACAAGTAGGCAGAGAGAGAGAGGGGGAAGCAGGTTCCCTGCTGAGCAGAGAGACTGATGTGGGGCTCGATCCCAGGACCCTGAGATCATGACCAGAGCCGAAGGCAGAGGCTTAACCCACTGAGCCACCCAAGCACCCTGATTTACCTGTATCTTTTAAAGAGTGAGAGAGAGAGCGAGCACGAGCGGCAGGTGTAGAGAGAGAGAGAGGGAGAGAGAGAATCTCCAGCAGACTCCACACCAAGCATGGAGCCCGGTGCGGGACTTGATCTCACGACCCTGAGATCATAAGCCAAGCTGAAACCATGAGTCAGATGCCCAACCAACTATGCCATCCAGACGCTCCTGTTCTGTAGTTCTAACTAAAGAGAGAATGAAACATTGAGTTCAATTACTGGAAAAGAACAGATTAAATCATCCCCTCTCTCTTGCAGTTCCTATGTCTATGTAGTTAGAAACTCCAAGAGAATAAAAAGAAATGCTATTAGAAAGAATTAGAGAAATTCAATAAAGTGACTGGTTATAAAATCAATATTAAAAAATAGCTTTCCTATAAGTCAGTTACAAAATACAATGTGAAAATGTCCAATTAAAAATAGCAGCAACGGCCACAGTCGCCAAACTGTGGAAAGAACCTAGATGCCCTTCAACGGATGAATGGAAAAACAAGATATGGTCCGTATATACAATGGAATATGATGCCTCCATCAGAAAGGATGAATACCCAACTTCTGTATCAACATGGATGGGACTGGAGGAGATTATGCTGAGTGAAATAAGTCAAGCAGAGAGAGTCAGTTATCATGGTTTCGCTTATTTGTGGAGCATAAGGAATAACATGAAGGACATGGGGAGATGGAGAGGAGAAGTGAGTTGGGGGAAATCGGAGGGGGAGACGAACCATGAGAGACTGTGGACTCTGAGAAACTAACTGAGGGTATTGGAGGGGAGGGGAGTGGGGGGTTGGGTGAGCCTGGTTGTGGGTATTAAGGAGGGCATGGATCACATGGAGCACTGGGTGTGGTGCATAAACAATGAATTCTGGAACACTGAAAAGAAATTAAAAAAATAAATTTTTTTTGAAGTTGCTTAAAAAGAATAGCAACCAAAGAGTGTAAAAATCTCTAGTTATAAACAAAACAAGAAATGTTAAGGAACCTTTACGAAAAAACCGGGAAGTCTCTCCTGGAGCACTGGAAGGGAGACTTGTATAAATGGAGATGCATGTCCTGTCCCCCAAAGGAAAGATGTAATATTAAAACTCTGTCAGTTCTTCCCAAATTAATGTATACATTTAACTCAGTCTCAACCAAAAAATCCAAAAGAATTTCATTAGAAATTTTTGATTTCTAAACTAGAAGATCAACCAAGTGATTCCAAAACTAATGTGGAGTAAATACAGGGCAATATCCAAACGTAATAATTACATTTAGCAAATGTCTCTTTTAAGGAACTTTGATATTTACTCCTTTTCTCTTCCTAAGATTGTAAAGTTGAGTAAGACGGTTTCCAGTTAGTTTCCATTCTGTGGTCGGGAAACTGAGGCACAGAAAGGCTGACTTATAAGAGGCCACCTCCCCTGCATCCTCCTGTGATTGTCATGCTCACTCCGCTGACCAGTGCTCTCTACAATATTAGAATTCTTTCCCTGGCCCTCTTCAATTTTTTCTTTTTATTTCATACAATTTTTTTTTAATATTTTATTTATTTATTTAACAGAGACAGAGAGATCACAAGCAGGCAGAGAGGCAGGCAGAGAGAGAGAGGGAAGCAGGCTCCCTGCTGAGCAGAGAGGCCGATGTGGGGCTCGATCCCAGGACTCCGAGATCATGACCTGAGCCGAAGGCAGAGGTTTAACCTACTGAGCCACCCAGGTGCCCCATATTTCATACAATTTTTGATTCGGAACCTGAATCTTCCCCGGAAATACCAAGGTCCCATCCAAGCACCATGCTTGCATCCCTTCTGATCCCCCACAGCTCTGATCCCCATTTCTTGGATAGTGGTTACTTATGTCCCTTTCACTGTCATTTCCTGGTCCCTCATGCTGCAACCTGCTCTTATAGTCCCCTGCAGACCCACCGCTGTTCCCCCCTATCGTGTTGTCCTCAATCCAGAGGAAAGCACAGCTTTCCCATCAGAAGTTACTAGGGCAAGAACTCTGTGTGCTTTCCCTGTATTTGGCCACCTCCGTTCCCTCACCTTGTCACCATGAAACCCTAACTCGCTGTAATATCCAAATCTCTCTTTATCCCCAAAGACCTTGGTAATCACCAAGAAAAATGGCCTATCTTCACACAGCGAAGCTTTAAACAACACCGTGTTACCAAAAACACTAAATATTCTTGGTGGGTTTGAACTGTGTCAGCTCGTATATATTTTAATGACAATAACAATAATAATAAAGTACTCACTGTGTACCAGGCATTGCCCTCCAATCTCTTCCCACGCACTAGCTCGTGTAACCCCAGCAACCCTGTTACTCATTGAGCATCCCCATATGACAGAGATCAGGGAACGGAGAGGTATAAATGACTTGCTTTGAATAAAAAGCAAACCAACGAGAACAACCATAGCAAAACAATCGCCAAAAGACAAAGCTGCCGTATATTTTTCTCATGCGCAGGTTAAAATCGGAGCGGCTAGTACCAACTACAGCGCACATTTAAAGGCCGGAAGTTGCAGATTACATCGCTTCTTCAGACCCGTCATTCAAAGTACCGGGCTAATTTTGTAAACACCCATCGTGGGAAACGAAGGAAAATACATCTGTGGATTATGTGGGACAAGGGTCACCCACCCAGGAGTAGGAAAATTCCCCCAAATTACCTTCCAAGTATGTAAAAACCAATACAAGAAGCTCGTCTGGCTTCTTTTTCTCTCATAGGGAACGATCGTCGCACGAAATTCAGAGTGGAGGCCTCTGTTCCCACTTCATGCAAGTGGGTGCTGTCTGAAGTCTTCCTGCCTCACCGTGGATTGAATTCCCACGCGGAGAGAGCTGCTGGGACTTCACCCCAGTGATCAACGCAGCCATGTTCCCATTTTCCATTTATTAAGCGATATGTGCCTTGTGTGTCCTTGCTGTTCAGTAATACCTTCCTGCCCGGTTGGATGGAAGGACGAATGGACAATCTCATTCTTCATGGTGCTCCTCCTGATCTGGGCAAAGGTCCATCATCAGAATACACAGGAGGACTGGTATCTGAGTGCAAGGACGGTGACCTGATTCGGTGACCGTAACGGGAAGTGTAGCATTGGAGATGGTGGTCATATGAACAAGGAGAAAGGACAAGGCCATATCAGTTTCCACAAATTTGGGAGTGTGGTTGACTCCTGTTCCTTGCATTTGCCTCTCTCCCCTCCCCGCCACCCTGCTTCCCCCATGCTCAGCTCAGCTGTGGTAACGCAGCTCTTGTCCTTCTGGAATTACCCCGCTGTTCCTGATTGATTGTTTCTGACTGATCCCTGCACTTTTGGTATCAAAAATTTCATTTAAGGGGCGCCTGGGTGGCTTGGTGGGTTAAAGCCTCTGTCTTCGGCTCAGGTCATGATCCCAGGGTCCTGAGATCAAGCCCCCCATTGAGGTTTCTACTCCATGGTGAGCCTGCTTCCCCCTCTCTCTCTGCCTGTCTTTCCCCTTACTTGTGATCTCTCTCTGTCAAATAAATAAGTAGAATCTTAAAAAAAAAAAGTTCATTGAAGTCATAGCAGTGCAAAGTAATTCCTGACGCACTGATGTTAGAGCTTCACAACTTTCACCACGTGTAAGCCAAATGAAGATCCTGGCGGGAATCTTTCATAATATCTTTCCTTGGAAGTTTCTTCTAAAAAGTGCAGCATGGGACACCTCGGTGGCTCAGTCGGTTAAGTGTCTGACTCTTGCTTTTGGCTTGAGTCATGTTCTCAGGGTCATGAGATCGAGCCCCACGTTGGGTTCTATGCTCAGCAGGGAGTCTGCTTGAGGATTCTCTGTCTCCCTCTCCTTCTGCCCCTGTCCCTGCTCGTGTGCTTGTTCTCTCTCTCTCTCTCTCAAATAAATAAAATAAAATAAAATAAAAAGTGCGTTGTAAAATGGCAATGGGCAGACAGACGTCCTTTCCATGTATGATGTATGAGCGTCGTCTTCGTTCACTTTCCTTGTGAATGTATTAAATGCCACTGAATTGTATACTTTAAAATGGTGAATTTGATGTGAGGTGAATTTCACCTCAGAAGAAAATAATTCGCCTCACATAAATCTCCCCATTTTAATCATCTTACAGCACATTTAAAGGTTGTGCAATCACCACCACGATCTAATTTCAGAACAATTTCATCACCCCACCCAAAAAAAACCATCATATCCATTAAAAGCAGTGATTCCCCATTCCGCCTCGCCCAGCCCATGGCAATCGCCGATCTATGTTTTGTCTCTACAGATTTGCCTCTTCTGAACACTTCATAAAGATGGAATCCCAATATGTAGCCTTTTTTCTCTGGCTTTTTTCACTGGGCATCATGTTGTAGTACGTGTCAGTGCTTCCTTCTTTTTTTAATTTTTCCATGAAAAGGCTTTTATTCATTCATTAAGTATTCATTCATTCAGGCACTGTTCTCATTGATGAGGTCCCTACGTCTCCTCGAGCTTAGATTTTAGCGGGGAAAGGCAGACAAGGAACAAATCGGTCGGCACTGAGCCTCTGTACATAGCTGAACCTGAATGTCCCCAGAGAAGGCGATTACACGGCTTGTTTACACAAAGTGATCATGAGAGGGAACTCTGAGAAAATGACATTTAAGATGAGCTCCAGATGATTCGATGGAGCCAGTCAAGCCAAGACTGGAAGAGAAAATATTTCAAACAGAAGACACCCACAGTACAAATTACCCTGGAGTGTTTTAAGCACAGACAAAAGGACAAGTGTGCCTTAGCATCTAGTGGACAAAGGAACACCTAGGAGAAGAGGTCCCAAGAGGCAGGTAGGAGCCAGATTATCTCGTGCTCGGTAAACTTGGATGAGGAGCTCAGATTTCACCTTAAGTGTGAGGAGAAGCACTAGAAGAGTCTTCATGACACGGTTTGCCATTTGGGGACCGGACTGTAGGAGAGCAAAGTCCTGCTTTCCTTTTCATGGCTGAATAATATTCCACTGTATGCATTTACCGATTAACCGCGTTCTGTTTATCCATTCATCTGGTGATATACGCCAGAGTTGCTTCTACTCTCTGGCTGTTATGTTCATGCTGTTATCAACATTCATGTACTGATTCTGGGTGAATGTATGTCTTCAGTTCTCTTTAGTCCATACCCACGAGTTAAATTACTGGGTCATGTGGCAACTCTGGGTTCAACCGTTTGAGGGAGTGCCACACCATTTCCCATAGCAGTGGGTCCATTCTGCATTCCCACAAGCAGTGTGTGAGGTTTCTGATTTCTCCAAATCCTTGCCAACGCCTATTATCCACCCCTTCCCCCATTTATTTTCATTACGGCCATCTTAGCAGCTGTGAAGTGGTACCTCACGCATCATCTGATGGATGCTTCCTGGGCACCTACAACATGGCAGGTGCCGTAAGTCACGGGGAGGACATTACCATGGGTGTGTGAAGACACAGACACTCAAGTTCAGTGAAAGAGACAAATATTAAGTTATTGCTACTGATTGGTTAATTACAATGGACACAAAGTGCCATGACAAGGGACAGCAAGGTGTTACCAGACTATAACAGATCTGTCTAGACAGTGGGGACAGGGAAACATTTAAACTGAAATTTCAAGAAGCTGTAGGTGTTTTCAAGACAATAAGAAGGGGAAAAGGAGAGGAGAAAAGTGTGTTCCAGGTGGTGGGACCAGCAAGTGTAAAGCTGTGAGGTAGCAGAAGTCCAACCTGACTGAACAGTGGGGGTGGGGTGAAGAGAGAAGTGGAACGGGGCTGGTGAGACCTGCAGGCGTCAAGTCATACAGGGCTGGTAGACCATGTCCATGATTAAGGACTTGGGGCTTTACCTTAAGAGAAAGGGCACGACACTTAAAAAAAAAAAAAAAGGTGTGTGTGTCTTTTTGATGAGTGAGACATGGTGAAGGGTCTTCTTTTCCCCATGTACTTTTTGGGAAGTTTGTCCAGCTTTGGTTACATGGTCTCACTCCCTCAAGCAGTTTATTAGACCAGACATATCTCACTCCAGATTTCTAGTAGATCCTTTTTTATCTGATTGATTTTACAGTCTGAAATGGCTACAGCAAGTATTAGCTTTTAATCCTCAAAGAGAGCAAGTATTTCCCCCCTAGGAACAGTTAAGAGAACACTTGCACAGAACCAAATGGGTTTGGAGATCCAGAGAAGATGTGTAGATAGATAACCCCAAAATGAAGGTTTGAATATCCTCCTGTAACAGACTTCAGGGGAACACAACCTCTTCTTTTCTCCTTTGACTTTGTGACCTGACTAATGTCCTGTCTCAGCCGAAGGTTAACGAAGTTTGTTTTTTAAGATGAAAAGCCGACGTTCTTGCGTGTTTCTTCAGGAACTCCTAGGTCTTCATACCTAGTCTGTCTTCTCCCTACCAAACATTTCAGGTGACCCAATGCTTACAAGAGGTAAATGACCAGATGGAAAATGCTTTTGAGATTTTCTGGTGAAGTCTGGGTTTCCCTTTAGACCAGTGATTTTGAATCAGGGTGATTTTTTTCCCATCAGG
This sequence comes from Enhydra lutris kenyoni, assembly GCF_002288905.1. Lineage (NCBI taxonomy): Eukaryota > Metazoa > Chordata > Mammalia > Carnivora > Mustelidae > Enhydra > Enhydra lutris. The sequence continues at coordinate 10,020,174 of NW_019154108.1, read as the reverse complement.
GGACATTAGGCAACAGTCTGTCGTTTTGATTGTCACAGCTTAAGGAGGGGGTCCTACCAGCGTCTAGGAGGTAGAGGCCAGCGATGGTACTAAACATCCTACAATACGCAGGATAGTCCCCTCATCTTGTCCAAAATGTCAGTTGTGCCAAGGTTGAGAACGCTGTCGTCAGAATGAGCTAGTGATCTTCCAGCCATGGAAAGGTGCCATTTTCTCCACCTGCCCTTTTAAATGTATCCTTTTCACCGACCTAGAAGGCGTTGTGCTAAGTGAAATAAGTCAAACAGAGAAAGACAAATACCATATGATTTCACTTGTTTGTGGAATCTGAAAAAAACCCACAAGTGAACAAATGAAGCAAATCAGAAACAGACTCATAGATACGGAGAACAAACTGGTGGTTGCTAGAAGGGAGGGGGTGAGGGGGTGGGTGAAAACAGTGAAGGGGGTCAAAAGGCACAGACTGCTAGCTGCAAAATAAATAGGTCAAGGGGATATAAAGTACAGCACGCGGAATAGAGCCAATAATATTGTAATAACTTTGTATGGTAACAGACGGTAATTAGACTTAACAGTGGTGACCATTTCCCAACATATATAAATGTCAAATCACTAAGTTGTACACCTGAAACTACTCTAATGCTGCAGGTCAACTCTACTTCGATTAAAAGGAATTAAAAATTAAAAATATCCTTTGACATAGAAATATAATAAGTAAGGTTCAACAACAATGTATTATAAGGAGTCCATCGACATCATGTTCCAAAAAAGGCAAAATGGTGGGGACAGCAGTGAGAGCAGTAGCGGCCATGGGTTGGAGGGGAGGAATGAATAGGCAGAGCACAGAGGATGTTTGGGGCCGTGAAAATACTCTGCATGATACTATAGTAATGGATACATGTCCTGATACATTTATCCAAACTCCAAGTACAACAAGAGGGTGAACCTGAATATTCACTGTGGACTTGGGTGATAATGATGTGTCAGTGTCTGTTCTTTGGTGGTAACAAATGTACCCCCTGGTGGGATATGCTGATAGTGGGGGAGCTTGTGTCTGAGCAGAGGCACGGGGCAGAGAGGAACTCCCTGTACTTGCTGCTGAGTTGTTTGTGAACCTGAAACTGCACTAAAAAATAAAGTTCAGGGGTGCCTGGGTGGCTTAGTCCTTAGGTGGTTGCCTTAGGCTCAGGTCATGGTCCCAGGGTCCTGGGATCGAGCCCTGCATTGGGCTCCCTCCTCCATGGGAAGCCTGCTTCTCCCTTTCCCACTCTCCCTGATTGTGTTCCCTCTCTCGTTGTCTCTGTCTCTCTGTCAAATGAATAAATAAAAAAAAAATCTTAAAAAAATATAAAATAAAAATTAAAAAATAAAAAATAAAGTTCATCTTTGGGGTGCCTGGGTAGCTCAGTAGGTTAAGCCATCAACTCTTGATTTTGCTATGGTCATGATCTCAGGGTCCTGGGATGTCAGTGCTCAGCGGGGAGACTGCTTGGGGATTCTCTGCCCCCCGCCTCTGCTCCTCCCTACTACTCCCCTGCACTTACAAGCCCCCTCTCTCAAATAAATAAATAAAATCTTTAAGAAAAATTAAAGTTCATCTTTAAAAAGCTAATTGGAAAAACAAAACAACGTTTAAGAGCCTTGGTGAATTTTCTACTCTGACATGTTATTTAAGAAAAGATTTTTATTTTTTTTTATTTTTTTATTTTTTTATTTTTTAAAGATTTTATTTATTTATTTGAGAGAGAGAGATCACAAGCAGGTAGAAAGGCAGGCAGAGAGAGAGAGAGGAGAAAGCAGGCTCCCTGCCAAGCAGAGAGCCCGATGTGGGACTCGATCCCAGGACCCTGAGATCATGACCTGAGCCAAAGGCAGAGGCTTAACCCACTGAGCCACCCAGGCACCCCAATTTTTTTTTTTTAAGATTTTATTTATTTATTTGAGAGAGAGAGAGCACAAGTGGGGGAAGGCAGAGGGGGAGGGATAAGCCCACTCCTCCATGCTGGGCACTGAGCCAGACTCAGGGCTAGATCCCAGGACCCCGAGATCATGACCTGAGCTGAAGTCAGATGCTTAACCAACCGGGCCACTCAGGTGCCCCAAGAGAAAAGGAGATTTTTAAAATGTGCAGCTACTATTACAATTAAATCTATCTTTCCCTGTAAGTTCTGGAAGGTGTGTCCTTACGAAAGGCAAGATTCCACAGTCAAGGCCTGGGTAGGACAGCAGTCCCCATGGTGTGGCTGATGGAACTCTTTCTGCAGGACGTTAATAAGCCTTACTCGAAGAAAAGTGTCTGGGAAACGCTGGGTTAAATAGAGTTAAAGTATCTTCTGTGAGGTTTTTGTTGTTATTTTTCCTTTCATGAGGAACCCCTTGGGACCTTCCAGATTCTGATGTTCGTTGTGAATCCCTCAGGGGGTTTTCTGTAGGCTGCATTTCCCAAATTTCTATGACCCTAGAACACTTTTTGTAAGGAACCATCTCAAGGGACTATTTTGGACACTAACAAAGAAGATCCTGGAGGAGCATTCAGTTTGGTTAACACCCTGGTCTTCCTGGCTCGGGCTTTGCCCCGCCACCATGTTTGTGGGCCCTTTGCGTGCTTGTCTGGGTCACTGCTCTCATCAGTCCAACACGATCATCCCCATCCCCCCGACAACCAGCGTGCCGTCTCACTCGAGGGTGTCCACAACAGAGGGACGGCCCATTCTCAACCATGAAGCTAAAGAAGCCTCCCTCCCTGGCCTCCTGGCCTCTCGGCCCCAAGCCCCAAGCTTGCCAGCCTTACCTCATGAGCCCTGAGCACGTCTGGCGGCTTCTGAGAATGACAGGTGGGGAATTTCATCCTCTTCCCATGGCAGGGGAAATTCAAGTCCTTTTCGTGGTGTTGGGTACATGTTCCAAGGCAGCTTCCCTGGACCTCCTCCTGACACCCCCTTCCCCTTGCCTACAGGACAGGGGAGTTCCTGTGTTTCCGAGAGTGGGTGCGCCTGTGCTATTCTGAGCCCTCCTTTCCCCGCGGCCAGCAGAGCAGGTGTTTCTCATGGAACACGAGAAGCTGCCAGGATCCACGCTGCCTCCCCCTTCGTGCTCAACACTTGTGTCTCGGCTGTCCGCTCTTGCCAGGACTGGAGGTTTTTTTCTCGATCCTGTTTCTCCCGCTTTGTGAAAAGATGAGACAATCTGTCAGGCAGATCCACGACTTTCTGTCTTGAGAGGGGACGAAGGAGAGTTCGGGTCTTTGTTTTCTTAATGTTTCCAGCGGAATATCCAGTCCGAAGTATTTCCCCCCCGAAGACGAGGAGATGCTTGAAGTGGCAGTCTGCAGTGTTCCACTCCACCCAACGCTTAGGAATGACTGTAGGTCTGGCACTGTGCTGGGTGCTGGGTGCACAGGATCCATGAGAGACAGTTTGCACCTGAAGGCTGAACCATGAAGGAAAAGAGCAAATTCAGAAGAGGGAGAAGGTGCTGAGAAGGATCTGCACAGGGGCCAGGGAGCTGCAGGGAGGAGGCACCCCCTGGAGCCCTGGGCAGGCCCCCCAGGGAGCATTGACCCTGAGCTGAGTCCAGAGCTCAGACTTTGCCCAGAGCTCCCAGCGGGATGCATTTTCCTTCAGGTTAGAAATTACTATTGTTCTCTGCAACTTGTTTTGAATAGCACACGTAATTGGTGGCCTTTTCCTTTATTTTCATCAATTATTTCAACAATTAATTTATAAAGATCACTTTGGATACTTGAAAGTTATTCTTTTTTAAACTTTTCACCTGGCATTGTTTTAAGATTTTATGTATTCATTTGACAGCTGCTGCCTTGGGCCTGATCCCAGGACCCTGGATCATGACCTGAACCCCAGGCAGACACTTAACTGACTGAGGTCCCCAGATGCCCCTTAAATTGGCATTTGAATTTTTAACTATTATAAAGTTATATTTTGGGCTATAGGACCTGAAAACAACATCCCAATAAAGGTAGCAAATCTTCTTATTGAAAACAAAACAACAAAAAAAAAATCAACAAACAAAGATTTTTAGGATCATGGCTAGATGGATGGCTGCAGTTGCTCAAATGCTCATTTTGGCAAAAGCCATGAGAGGGAGAAACCTATGATAATAAATCACATTTGTTTGATATCTTAGAGTTTCTTTGCAAGGCACTTTTGCATGTTTTGCTCTGCTTAGTACCGGCTAAACAAGTAATCATCTCTGCTGTTTCCTGAAGCTTTACTAAATGACAGAAAAATGAAGCTATAGGGTCAGAGAGAGCAGAAGAGAATGTAACAGTGGAGGAGAGGTAATAATTCATTTTGTGAATAGGGAAATCAGATGAAGCATGGTGGCTCACATAAAAAGGGAGAAGCAACCAAAAACCCAGAAATAAACGCACAATTATATGGTCAATTAATCTTCGACAAAGGAGGATGAATTTCCAATGGGAGAAAGACAGTCTTCTCAACAAATGGTGTTGGGAAAACTGGACAGCCACATGCAAAAGGATAAAACTAGACCACTTTCCTCCACCATATACAAAAATAAACTCAAAATGGATTAAAGACCTGAAACCATAAAAATCCTGAAAGAGAGCACAGGCAGGGATGTCTCTGACATGGGCTGTAGCAACATTTTTCTAGATTTGCCTCTTGAGGCAAGGGAAATAAAGCAAAAATAAACTATTCAGACTACCCCCAAAAAGTTTCTGCACAGTGAAGGAAATAATCGACAAAATTAAAGGTAATCTATTGAATGGGAGAAGATATTTGCAAACAACTTATCAGATAAAGGGTTAGTATCCAAAATATATAAAGAACTGATACAAGGGTGCCTGAGTGGCTCAGCTGGTTAAGTGTCTGACTTTTGATTTCAGCTCAGGTCATGATCTTGGGGTCATGAGATCGAGCTCTGTGTTGGGCTCTGTGCTGAGTGTGGAGCCTGCTTGAGATTCTGTGTCTCCCTCTGCCCCTCTCCAGCAATGCTCTCTCTATTAAAAAAAATAATAATAAAAGAAAGAAAAAAAGAACTGATACAATTCAATACCCAAAAAACTATTCAATTAAAAAATAGGCATCAGATGGGGCACCTGGCTGGCTCAGATCTAAGGGTTGTGGGTTCAGGCCCCATGATAGGTATAGAGAATGCTTAAAAATAAAATCTTTACAAAAATTGGACACAGACAAACATTTTTCCAAAGAAGGCATTCAGATGGTCAACAGACACATGAAGAGTTGCTCAACATCATTCATCATCAGGGAAATACAAATCAAAACTATGATGAGATGCCACCTCACACCAGTCAGAAGGGCTTAAATCAACAACACAAGAAAAAAGTGTTGGTGAGGATACAGAGAAGAGGGAACCCTCCTGCACTGTTGGTGGGAATGCAAGCTGGTGTAACCACTGTGGAAAACAGTACGATGTTCCTCAAAAATTAAAAATAGAGCTACCCTATGACCCAGCAGTTGCACTAATAGGTATTTGCCACCAAAATACAAAAACATTAATTCAAGGGGACACATGCATCCCTGTGTGTATAACAGCATCATCTACAATAGCCAAGCTATGGAAACAGTTCAAGTGTCCATTGGCTAGTGAATGGATAAAGAAAATGTTTAAAAAAAAGCAAAGGAAAAAGAAAATGTGGTATATTGAGGTAAAATGGCAGGCTCGTGGTGAGCGGCTGTCAGGAATGAAAATAGATATACCCTGAAGAAGATTTTAAAATCAGTTTCTCTTCAAATCATCTTCTTTCATACCACCCGAAAAGCATCTTGATTCACCATGGCGTTAGCAGCAGTAAAATGGGTGATATCAAACAGAACTATCTGGAAACATTTATTTCCAATTCAAAACGGAGCTTTATATTGTGTTTGTCATAAATCTACATATTCTCCTCTACCAGATGACTATAATTGCAAAGTAGAGCTTGCTTTGACCTCTGATGGCAGGACAATAATGTGCTACCATGCTTCTGTGGACATTCCATAGGAGCATACACAACCTATTCCTCAGCCAGATCCTCTGCGTGATAATGAAGAAACACATGACCAAGTGCTGAAAACCAGATTAGAAGAAAAAAAAATGAGCACTTTGAGCAAGGACCCATGATAGAACAACTTAGCAAAATGTTCTTTACTACTAAGCACTGTTGATATCCTCGTTGACAGCATCATAGATGTTGTAGGAAATTGGATCCTCCAAAAGGCAGATGATACTGAGGTTTTCAGGAATCAAAAAGATGTTATCTTGTGTCTCATTTGCCATTTGAGAAAATGCATTGAGTATATTCACTAATATGTTATATAGCAAAATAATAAAATGTGTTCATGTAAAAAAAAGTGGTATAATATATGTGGTGAAATATTACTCAGCCATAAAAAAGAATGATATCCTATCATTTGCAATGTTGTGGCTAGAGCTAAAGAGTACTATGCTAAGTGAAATAAGTCAGAGAAAGACAAATACCATATGATCTAACTCACATGTGAAATTTGAAAAACAAAACAAGCAAACAAAGGGAAAAAAAGACACAAACTAAAACCAAACTCTTAACTATAAAGAACACACTGCTGGTCAGTGGGGCAGGGGAGAGGGACAGATGGATGGGGAAATAAGAGAATAAGGGATGGGGATTAAAGAATATATTTATCACAGGAGGAGCAAGATGGTGGAGTAGTAGGAGACCTAAATGGGATCCCAGGAGTTCAGCTAGATTGTTATCAAACCATTCTGAACACCTACAAACTCCACAGGAGATAGAAGAGAAGAGCAGCAATTCTAGGAACAGAAAAACAACCACTTTCTGGAAGGTAGGACGTGTGGAGAAGTGAATCCAAGGTGATGTATGAGAGGATAGACCATGGGGGGAAGGGCCAGCTCCTGGCAAGTGGCACAGCAGTGGAGCACAAAATCAGAACTTTCAGAAGTCTGCTCCACTGAGGGACATTGCTCCAGAGGCTAAGTGGGATGGAGCCCTCATGGGGACAGTGTGGTCTCAGGACCCTCGGGGTCACAGAAAGACTGGGGGTGTCTGAGTGTGGCAGAGCCCCCAGGTATCAGAACAGGGAAGCTGGCTACAAAGACAGAGTCGAGGAGGGGCTCTCAGCTTGGGGTTACCTTAAACTGTGATCCGAGCCACAGCTGGGGAACTGCTTTTCGAGCAGGGACTCTATAAGTGTCAGATCTGGGGAGACTCTCCTTCCTCCTCCAGGAGGAGTGGTGCGGGAGCACAGCAGGAATCTCCTGGGTTTGGAGACTCCAAATGGGGCCATCCGCCAGAGATAGAAACACTCAGTTACAGGCTGGGTGAGCTCAGAGTGCGGCCAGAGACCAGGGAGACGGGAGGGACTGACGGCTTTTTTCCAAGGTGCACTGAGGAGTGGGGCCCTGAGCTCTCAGCTCCTCCAGGCCGGAGACCGGGTGGACGCCATCTTCATTCCCGTCCTCCAAAGCGGTACGGAAAGCGCTCAGGGAACAAAAGCTCTGAGCACGAACCCGAGCAGATTGCTTAGCCCGGCCCCTGGCAAGGGCGGTGTGGTTCCACCTCGGGCAAAAACATTTGAGAATCAGGGCAACAGGCCCCTCCCGCAGAAGATCAGCAAGAACATCCAGCCAAGACCAAGTTCACTAGTCAATGAGAAGAGCGGAACTCCAGAGCTAGTGGAACGCAGCATATAGAATTTATGGCTTTCCCCCCATGATTCTTTAGTCTTCCATTCAAAGCTAAATTGTTTTTTATTTTATTTTTTTCTTATTCTATTTTTAAAATTTTTTCCTCTTCCCTACTTTAACCTTTTAAAACTATTTTATCTTATCAATACCTTTCTAAAAATCTTTTTAAATTTTCATTGTTTAAGTCATTCTAGCTCTTCATTGTATTTAACCTTATTTTTTGTATAATATAAGTTTTCCTTTCTTTAAAATTTTGGGATGCAGTTTCTTCTAACAGACCAAAATATACCCTAAATCTAGCATATGGCTTTGTTCTAGTCTTCAGCCTAATCACATTCTCTCCTTCCCCCCCACTTTTTTCAACCAGCTTCTTATCTTATCAATTCCTTTTTTAGAATCTTTTCTAATTTTCATCGTTACAGTCATATTTCATCCTTTTATCATGAGTACTCTCATTTTTGTATATATATAAATTTTTCTTTCTCTTTTCTTTCTTTAAAATTTTGGGAGGCACTTTCTTCTAACGACCAAAATACACCCAGAATCAAGTGTGTGGCTCTGTTTTATTCACCATATTCACCAGTCTAAAAAAATTTTTATACATATATACATATACATATATACATATATATGTATAAAAATTTTTTTCCTCCTTTCTTCTCCCAGTTTCAGGTCTCATTTGATTTGTTTAATGTATATTTTTCTGGGGTTGTTTCTACCTTTTTAGTATCTTGTTCTCTCATTCATCTATTTTTATCTGGATAAAATAACAAGGTGGAAAAATTCACTTCAAAAAAAAAAAAAAGAACAAGAGGCAGTACTGACAGCTAGGGATCTAATAGGTACAGATATTAGTAAGATGTCAGAACCAGAGTTCAGAATGACGATTATCAAGATGCTAGCTGGGCTTGAAAAAAGCATAGAAGACACTAGAGAATCCCTTTCTGGAGAAATAAAAACCCTTTCTGGAGAAATAGAAGAACTAAAATCTAACCAAGTTGAAATCAAACAAGCTATTAATGAGGTGCAATAAAAAATGGAGGCTCTTACTTCCAGGATAAATAAGGCAGAAAAGAGAATGAGTGATATAGAAGACCACATGATGGAGAATAAAGAAGCTGAGAAAAAGAGAGACAAACAACCACTGGATCATTAGGGGAGAATTTGAGAGATAAGTGATACCATAAGACAAAACAATATTAGAATGATTGGGATCCCGAAGAAGATGAAAGAGAGAGGGGAGCAGAAGGTATATTGGAGCAAATTATAGCAGAGAACTTCCCTAATTTGGGGAAGGGAACAAGCATCAAAATCCAGGAGGCACAGAGAAACCCCCTCAAAATCAATAAAAATAGATCAACCCCCCACCATCTGATAGTAAAACTTACAAGTCTCAATGACAAAGAGAAAAATCCTGAAAGCAGCTTGGGTCTGTAATACAGAATGGTGGAAATATTAGACTGGCAGCAGACTTATCCAACAGAGACCTGGCAGGCCAGAAAGGACTGGCAGGATATATTCAGAGCACTAAACGAGAAAAATATGCAGCCAAGAATACTATATCCAGCTAGGCTCTCATTGAAAATAGAAGGAGAAATAAAAAGCTTCCAGGACAAATAAAAACTAAAAGAATTTGCAAACACCAAACCAGGCCTACAGGAAACACTGAAAGGGGTCCTCTAGGCCAAGAGAGAACCTAAAAGTAACAGACCAGAAAGGAACAGAGACAATGTACAGTAACCGTCACCTTACAAGCAATACAGTGGAACTAAATTCATATCTTTCAATAGTTACCCTGAATGTAAATGGTATAAATGCCCCCATCAAAAGACACAGGGTATCAGGATGGATAAAATAACAAGACCCATTGATATGCTGTCTTCAAGAAACTCATTTTAGACCCAAAGATGCCTCCAGATTTAAAATGAGTGGTGGAAAACCATTTACCATGCTAATGGATATCAAAAGAAAGCTGGGGTGCCAATCTTTATACCACACCAATTAGATTTCAAGCAAAAGACTGTAAGAAGAGATGAGGAAGGACACTATGCAATACTTAAAGGGTCTTTCCAACAAGAAGATCTAACAATTCTAAATATCTATGCCCCTAACATGGGAGCAGCCAATTATATAAACACATTAATAACTAAATCAAAGAAACACATTGACAATAATACAATAATAGTAGGGGGCTTTAATACCTCCCTCACTGAAATGGAGAGATCATCTAAGCAAAAGATCCACAAGGAAATAAAGGCTTTAAATGACACTCTGGACCAGATGGACATCACAGATATATTCAGAACATTCTATCCCAAAGCAACAGAGTATACATTTTTCTCTAGTGCATGTGGAACATTCTCCAGAATAGATCACATCCTGGGTCACCAATCAGGTCTCAACTAGTACCAAAAGATTGAGATCATTCCCTGCATATTTTCAGACTACAATGCTTTGAAATTAAAACTCAACCACAAGAGGAAAGTTGGAAAGAGCTCAAATACATGGAGGCTAAAGAGCATCCTACTAAAGAATGAATGGGTCAATAGGAAATTAAAGAAGAATTGAAAAAAAAGTCATGGAAACAAATGAAAAGGAAAACACAACTGTTCGGAATCTGTGGGACACAGCAAAGGCGGTCCTGAGAGGAAAGTATATAGTAATACAAGCCTTTCTCAAGAAACAATAAAGGTTTCCAAAACACAACCTAACCCTTCACTTAAAGCAGCTGGAGAAAGAGCAGCAAATAAACCCTAAACCCAGAAGGAGAAGAGAAATAATAAAGATCAGAGCAGAAATCAATGAAATAGAAACCAAATGAACAGTAGAACAGATCAATGATACTAGGAGTTGGTTCTTTGAAAGACTTAATAAGATTGATAAACCCCTGACCAGACTTAACAAAAAGAAAAGAGAAAAGACCCAAATTAATAAAATCATGAATGAAAGAGGAGAGATCACAGCCAACACCAAAGAAATACAAACAATTATAAGAACATATGAGCAGCAATACACCAGCAAATTTGACAATCTGGAAGAAATGGATGCATTCCTAGAGTCGTATAAACTACAGAACTGAACCAGGAGAAAATAGAAAACCTGAACAGACCCATAACCAGTAAGGAGATTGAAGCAGTCATCAAAAATCTCCCAACAAACAAGAGGCCAGGGCCAGATGGCTTCCCAGGGGAATTCTACCAAACATTTAAAGAAGAATGAATACCTATTCTCCCGAAACTCTTTCAAAAAATGGAAGGAAATGGAAATGGAAGGAAAACTTCCAAACTCATTTTATGAGGCCAGCATTACCTTGATCCCAAACCCAGAAAAGACCCCATCAAAAAGGAGAATTACAGACCAATATCCCTGATGAACATGGATGCAAAAATTCTCACCAAAATACTAGCTAATAGGATCCAACAGTACATTAAAAAGATTATTCACCATGACCAAGTGGGATTTATTCCCAGGCTGCAAGTTTTGTTCAACATCTGCAAGTCAGTCAATGTGATATAATACATTAGTAACAGAAAGAACAAGAACCACATGACACAATAGATGATGAAAAAGCATTTGACAAAGTACAGCATCCTTTCTTGATCAAAACTCTTCACTGTGTAGGAATAGAGGGTACATACCTCAATATCATCAAAGCCATCTATGAAAAACCCACAGCGAATATCATTCTCAATGGGAAAAAACTGAGACCTTTTCCCCTGAGGTCAGGAACATGGCAGGGATGGCCACTATCACCACTGCTATTCAACTTAGTACTAGAAGTCCTAGCCTCAGCAATCAGACAACAAAAAGAAATTAAAGGCATTGAAATCATCAAAGAAGAAGTCAAACTCTCACTCTTTGCAGATGATATGGTACTTTATGTGGAAAACCCGAAAGACTCCACTTCAAAACTGCTAGAACTTGTACAGGAATTCAGCAAAGTGTCAGGATATAAAATCAATGCACAGAAATCAGTTGCATTTCTATAGACCAACAAGACAGAAGAAAGAGAAATTAAGGAGTCCATCCCATTTACAGTTGTACCCAAAAGCGTAAGATACCTAGGAATAAACCTAACCAAAGAGGCAAAGAATCTGTACTCAGAAAACTGAAGTACTTATGAAAGAAATTGAGGAAGATGCAAAGAAATAGAAAAGTGTTCCATGCTCATGGATTGGAAGAATAAATATTGTGAAAATGTCTATGCTACCTAAAGCAATCTGCACATTTAATGCAAACCCTATCAAAATACCATTTTTTTTCAAAGAGATGGAACAAATAATCCTAAAATTTATATGGGACCAGAAAAGACCCCGAATAGCCAGAGGAATGTTGAAAAAGAAAACCAAAGTTGTCAGCATCACAATTCCAGACTTTAAGCTCTATTACAAAACTGTAATCATCAGGGTGCCTGGGTGGCTCAGTCATTAAGCATCTCCCTTCAACTCAGGTCATGATCCCAGGGTCCTGGGATGGAGCCCCACATCAGGCTCCCTGCTCAGCTGGAAGCCTGCTTCTCCCTCTCCCACTCCCCCTGCTTATGTTCCCCCTCTCTCTGTCAAATAAATAAATAAAATCTTAAAAAAAAAGCTGTAATCATCAAGACACTATGGTACTGGCACAAAAACAGACACATAGATCAGTGGAAGAGAATAGAGAGCCCAGAAAGGGACCCACAACTCTATAGTCAACTAATCTTTGACAAAACAGGAAATAATGTCCAAAGGAAAAAAGACAATCTCTTCAACAAATGACGTTGGGAGAATTGGACAGGCACACGCAGAAGAATGAAGCTGGACCATTTCCTCACACCACACTCAAAGACAGACTCAAAATGAATGAACGACCTCAACATGAAGTAAGAATCCATCAAAATCCTTGAGAAGAACACAGGCAGCAACTTCTTTGACCTCAACCACAGCAACTTCTTCTTAGAAACACCGCCAAAGGCAAGGAAAGCAATGGCAAAAATGAACTATTGGGACTTCATCAAGATCAAAAGCTTTTGCACAGCAAAGGAAACAGTCAACAAAACCAAAATGCGACTGTCCAAATGGGAGAAGATATTTGCAAATGACATACCAGATAAAGGGCTAGTATCCAAAATCTATAAAGGACTTACCAAACTCGACACCCAAGGAACAAATAATCCAATCAAGAAATGGTCAGAAAATATGAACGGATATTTCTGCAAAGAAGACATCCAAATGGCCAACAGACACATGAAAAAGTGCTCAACATCACTCAGCATCAGGGAAATACTAATCAAAACCACAGTGAGATACCACCTCACACCAGTCAGAATGGCTAAAATTAACAAGTCAGGAAATGACAAGTGCTGGCGAGGATGCAGAGAAAGGGGAACCCTCCTCCACTGTTGGTAGAAATGCAAGCTGTGCAGCCACTCTGGAAAACTGTATGGAGATTTCTCAAAAAATTGATAATAGAGCTACCCTCTGACCCAGCAACTGCACTACTGGGTATTTAGGTTAAAGATACAAATGTAGTGATCTGACAGGGCACGTGCACTCGAATGTTTCTAGCAGCAATGTCCACAATAGCCAAACTATGGAAAGAGCCTAGATGTCCATCAACAGATGAATGGATAAAGAAGATGTGGTATATATATACAATGGAATACCATGTAGCCATCAAAAAACCTGAAATCTTGCCATTTGCAAAGATATGGATGGAACTAGAGGGCATTATGCTAAGCGAAATAAGTCTATCAGAGAAAAACAATTATCATATGATCTCCCTGATATGAGGAATTTGAGAGGCAGGGTGGGGGTTCGTGGAGGAAAGGGAGGGGAAAATGAAATGAGATGGGACCAGGAAGGGAGATAAACCATAAGAGACTCTTAATCTCGGGAAACAAACTGAGGGTTGCTGGAAGGGTGGGGGAAGAAGGGAAGAAGGAGAGGGTGGCTGGGTTATGGACATTGGGGAGGGTATGTGCTATGGTGAATGCTGTGAAATGTGTAAGCCTGATGATTCACAGACCTGTACCCCTGAAGCAAATAACACATTATATGTTAATTTTTTAAAAATGGAAGAAAATGTGAATATATAAAGAAAAAAGGAGAAAAAAAGAATACATTTATCATGATGATGAAAATTTTAAAAATTATATAAATTAAAATAAATTTATAATAAATAAATAGAATGATTTTTTTAAGATTTTATTTATTTGAGAGAGAAAAAGAGCATGAGCAGGGGGAGGGGCAGAAGGAAAGTGAGAAGTAGATTCCCAACTGAGCAGGGAACCCTGTCACCTAGGTGTACAGCCAATCATCAGGCAGAAGAATGATTCTCAGTGTTCAGCTAAAACACTGAATTGCCAGCCAAGAGAGGTGGGCCTGTCGCCCCGCCATGAAACAGCTTTAGCAAGCATCAGCCATGTTTCCTTCGAGCTTCTTACCACATCATGGTGTAATGCGACTGCTGAACGTTGGAGTGAAGAGTCCCCTATGAAAGGCAGAAACTATAATAAATGAGTATGAAAGCAAATTGAAGAAAGCAAAGCCAACACTAGAAACAGAGCCAAAAACACCTTCAGAAATTAATTGGAATTCTCAGAGAGAAAAGACAAAATGAGAACAAATTTTTAAGAATAAGGAAATTTCCCATAACATAGGAAGATTGGAAATAAGGAAGAAAAGATTTTTATTTTATTTTATTTTGTTTTTATTTTTTGGAAGAAAGGATTTTAAAACTGAAAGGATTAATTCAGGTAACCCAATAGCCAACTAATAGAGATTTAAGAAATAAAACAGAGAGAAGAAAAGAAGTCATGCATTTCTGAGAATAGGAAAGCAGGCCTCTAGATCCAAAGGGCCTATCCAGAAAAAGGAAGGAGAACAAAATCTATACTCAGTCTTATCTTCATACTAATTCAGAACACCAGAGATCAAGGGGAAATGCCAGAAGTGTCTCTAGAACAACAACAAAATTAAGTCTCAAAATATGATTCTGGAATCAGAATGGCAGGGGAATTCTCAAGAATGGCATTGTGTACTGGAAAGACCAGAGAGTGACACCTTCAAACTTTTGAGAAGAAAAGATCTTCAACCCAGAATCCTCTACTTCAGCCAAGTATTAATCACATGACAGAAGAGAATGAAGACATTTTCAGCCATAGAGACTCTCAGCACTTCCCCTTCCCGCACCTCCTCCCCAAGGAAGCCCCTAGAGGTTACGCTCCACTTAAATGAGACAATAATGCAAGAAGGAGTCGGGAAGAAAGGGGCCTGCTGCAGGGGAGAGGCAACGGGAAACCTCTGGACAGAAGTTGTGGTTGGAGAGCGTACCAGTCCACCGAGGCACAGGGGACCAGAGGCTCCAAGACAATGGACGCCAGGGGCATTGGAAATGGATGGATAGACTGCATGATTTAACCACGTAGACTACCTTTCGTCTTCACACTCTAGTTTGACTTTTTTTTTTTTTTGCAATCTAGTTGAGGAGTGTGGCAGGACGAAGTGGTAATGATATGAGAAACAGAGCAAGTGGGCAAGTGAGAAATAAGAAAGGGAATGTAATGGTCAAGAGTCAGTTGGCTCAGCAGTGAGCAGTGCTTACATGGTAGTAATGATAAGGCAAAGATAAATACTGACTTAAGCCAAGATTTTGATATAATTATGTTTAAGTGATTGAGGAAGTAGAAATGGGAAGAGGGGATAATAGAAGACGGACCAAAGAGAAAGTCAAATTGTAGTATGTCTGAGATGGATACCTGTATAAGCATATTAATTCTTCTGGAGTTATGTATGGTAAGAAGAAGGTGCTAGAGGAAAGGAAAGAGATTGGTGCCTGGGTAGCTCAGTAGGTTAAGCGTCAGACTCTTGATTTCGGCTCAGGTCATGACCTCAGGGTCGTGGGATTGAGCCCTGTGTTGGGCTCCATGCTGGGTCTGGAGCCTGCTTGAGGATTTCTCTCCCTCCCCCTCTGTCCGCCATCCCCACCCCTTTCTTTCTTCAAAAAGGAAAAGAAAGGAAACAGTCTGCTCTCAACAGAATGATACTGAACTGTGAGCTGGTTCAGAAGCATTATGGTTACTACAAGCAGGTAACACATTGGCCAGAACTTGGTGGCTTTAAACAGTAACAACCACTGTATGCATTGCCTCTCAAGGGTCCTAGGCCTGAGGATTTCAGGAAGGGCTCTGCTGGGTGGTTTGGGATGCAGGAAATGGAGTGGGGTTGGAGCAGCTGGAGCCTAGCCACACCTCTCATCCCGTCTCCCTCTCCCAGGGCTTTTCTATGGGAATCTCTCCAGGTAGGCTAATTTGAGGTTTTTCTCATTTGGCAGCTCACGGTCCCAGAGGTGAATGTCCCAAGAGAACAGGATATCATCACATAGCATCTATGATAGTTCATTTTCTGTGTCAATTTGACTGGATCTCGGAATGTCCAGCTATCTGGTTAAACAGTATTTGTGCATGCGTCCATTTGAGGTTTCTGGAAGAGATTAGTGTTCGATTCAGTAGACTGAGTAAAGTGGATCTCCCTTCCCCATGTTGGGGGGGGGGGCATCATCTAATTCTTTGAGGGCCTGAATAAGACAAAAAGACTGAGGAAGGATGGAGTCGCTCTCTGACAGACCACTTGAGTTGAAACGTCTGTCTTCCGCCCTCGGAGCTCCTGACTCTTGGGTCTTTGAACTACAACTACACTGCTTGGGCCTTCTCCAGCTCGTGGAGGACAGACGTGGGATTGCTCAGCCTCCTTAACTGGGGGAGCCAATACCTGATCGTAAATCAATGTGTCTGTCTGTCTCTCTATATACATATACCCTACTGATCTGTTTCTCTGGGGAACCCCGACCAATACATAATACTCTGCCCGTCAAAGCAGTTACAAGGGTTTTCCCTGGTTAGAGGGGAGAAAACACAGACCCTTCCATTTCCAGGGAGGGGAGTCAAGGTCTCAGTAGAAGAGCATTGTGGGATGGGAGATATCATTGTGGCCCTCTTCGTAAGAATTGCTGTTTTCTGTGATAAGCCTTGTAGAATTATTTGACCATTTAACAATGTGTGTGTTATTTTTACAAAAATGCAAATTAAATGTTAAGGATAGTCCTCTCATTTTTTTAGCAAGTGAGGGAAAGGTCTCAGAGAGGAGAAAATAATGCTCCAGAGGGGGCTGGGATTTGAACCAGATCCTTCGCTCTTAGTTCGATGCTCTTTCCTGCTGACCAGATGACTGAGGAGAGTCACTGTCATTTATATTAATGGCCACAACCCTACCTCAATTATAGTTGTTAACAAGGGGGCTGGCCAACCAACCTCAGCATTTTCAGGCTTGCTTGTTCGTTAGCCTGAATATTAATGCAAACCCTGAATGCAAATAATCAGATCCCAGCTAAGCAAGATCAAAGCAAAGACACGGATGCTAACATGATGCTCCAGGCGCCCGAGAATCAAATTTGGTTTTTCAGATGTTAAACCCTGGGACTAGAGTTTCTCTTAGCGTCCCTCAGGGTGACACTGCCTTAGGCTGGGACCCTTTAATGTCCACTTGACACACACATACAACTACCCAACCGAAACACAAAACAAAACAGAAGTCTTGTAAATAAGTCTCCATGTAGATTAGTAATGCTACCCTCGTCTGTTCTCTGAATATCTACCTGTACTAACCACCAGATTTCCCAGGAGAGGCCACTGACCTTGGACTTGTGATTGCTCAAGGCATGAGCTATCTGTCCCCAAATCCATGGCCATTGCCAGCATGTTGCATCGCTGGACTCCTGACTCGCTTCTGAGCAGCTACCCCGCGGCTCCCAGACTGCCCCCAAGGACCAGGGTATCACTCCCGCGTGGCTAAGTATAGTGGTCATATTTGACCCTGGTCTATGAAGCAACAATGTCACGTTAAAAAAAAAAAAAAAGGAGCTGTGATCTGAAGCAAAGAGGAAGGGATCCCAAATTATACAGCTGAAAAGTTTAAAGGAAGCTGGTGTTGCTGTCTCATTGAAAATGATCTTTAAGAATTTTTTTTTAAGATTTATTTATTTATTTGAGAGAGAGAGAGAGAGAGAAAGAGAGAGAAACAGGGAACGGAGGCAGGGGCAGAGGGAGAGAGAGGATCCTAGCAGGCTCCACACTCAGCACAGAGCCCGATGTGGGGCTTGATCTCATAGCCCTGAAATCATGACCTGAACCAAAATCAAGAGTCGGACGCTCAACTGAATGAGCCATCCAGGCACTCCAGACTTTATGAATTTCTGATTGGAAAGACCATCTATCTGGGACTCTGGATTCAAGCTCTGTGGGGGGTGAGTGGGACTTCAGGGACTGCATACAGCAAAGAGTATAGAGTAATACTGAAAGCTGCTTTTAAAGAAAACAGGGCATAAAGGGGGGGAAAAGCCAGGAAGAGTGGAGCATGGTACCTCAGCATCTCCAATGCTAACATAAGGGCCGAGGATAGTCTTCAAAAGAGTCTCAACAAAAAGCATCAGGAAAAAGGGAGAGAGAATAGGGTTCTTATGGCACGGCTGGGCGAGCTGAGTTGCTGATAAGCTGGCTGTGACGTGTGAAAATTATAACCAAAAAACACGGGGCAGGTGTATGAGGCCCTTTCCTACTCTGCAAAAAGTCATGATTCTTCTAGACACGAAAGTAGGGCCACAGGGTAGACCCCAGCCTTGAGGATCCACAGCACCTGAACAGAAGGATCCTAACAGGGGTTTTGAGCAGCACCTGAGAGGAATTTGTTAGGAGAAAGGGTTTGTGCAAATCAGAGTTTCAGGAGGCAAGGCCCTTACTCTTTGTTATGGGCTGAGTCTGTCCAGCCCACTCCCCAAATCCATGTTGAAATCCAAACCCCTAGAGGCACCTGGCTGGCTCAGTTGCTTGGGTGTCTACCTTCAGATCAGGTCATGATCTTGGGATCCTGGGATCAAGCCCCAGCTTGGGATCCTGGAATTCAGCCCAAGTCGGGCCCCTTGCTCAGCAGGGAGCCTGTGTCTCCCTCTCCCCCTCCCCCTGACTGTGCTTCACCCATCCCCATCAAATAAATAAATAAATCTTAAGGGGGAAAAAAAAAAAAAAAGAAATCCAAACCCCCGGTGACTTGGAATGGAACTATATTGGGTTGCAGGGACTTTAAAGAGGTGATTAAGTTAAAATTAAAACCCATTAAGTTAAAATAAATCCATTAACGTGGACCCCATCCAATCTGACTGGTGTCCTCATAAGAAGAGGAAGTTTGCACACACGGACAGACTCCAGGAAGATGTGTGCGCAGAGAAAGACACATGAGGACACAGCGAGAAGGTGGCCACCTGCACGCCAGGGAGAGAGGTTTCAGAAGAAGCCAATCCTACAAACACCTTAATTTGGAACTTTTAGGCTCCAGAACTGTGAGAAAATAAATTCCTTTTGTTTAGGTCACTCAGTCTGTGCAATTTTGTCACAGCAGCTGGAGGAAACTAATACAATGTTGTTGTTTTTTTTTTTTTAAGATTTATTATTTGACAGAGAGAAACACAATGAGAGAGGGAACACAAGCAGGGGGAGTGGGAGATGGAGAAGCACACTCCCCATTGAGCAGAGAACCCAATGTGGGACTCGATCCCAGGACCCCGGAATCATGACCCTAGCCCAAGGCAGATGCCCAACAACTGAGCCACCCAGGCACACCATAAACTAATACAATGTTTTACAACTGTTTGCACTTTGTCATCTAAAATTTCCTCTGGGGGCGCCCGGGGTGGCTCAGTGGGTTAAAGCCTCTGCCTTTGTCTTGGGTAGCGATCCCAGGGTTCTGGGATCGAGCCCCACATCGGGCTCTCCGCTTGGCCAGGAGCCTGCTTCCTCCTCTCTCTCTGCCTGCTTCTCTGCCTACTTGTGATCTCTGTCTGTCAAATAAATTAAAAAAAAATCTTTAAAAAATAAATAAAATAAAATTTCCTCTGGCTGCAGCAAAACTTAATTGTGCCCTTGATCTGAGTGAGTTGGCTAAACCACAAGGGATATGTAGAACAAAACGCAATGCCAGAGAAGCCTTAGGGTCAGGGTCAAGGCAAGGGGCCTTGGGTTGTTAGGGGATGGCCTTCCTTCTCACATATGGACTGTGAGAAAGTACACTGGACTCCTGCCGGCAGGGCAGGGGGACAACATCACACATTCCTCCAGCACCACGTTTGGACGTTAGGTCTCTCAGGACCTTTCAAATACACGGATTGGTACACATTTTGAATGAGGCTCGTTAATACAAAAGATGCAAATAATGAATATACTGCTTGGCAAATTTGTTTACTTTTCCCAAGCATGAAAAGAGAGTTCTCTATGCCACCAATGCCCTAATTAAAAAGTAAAACGTGGGGTGCCTGGGTGGCTCAGTGGGTTTCTGCCTTTGGCTCAGATCATGATCCCAGGGTCCTGGGATCAAGCCCCGCATTGGGCGCTCTGCTCCGCAGAGAGCCTGCTTCCTTCTTTCTCTCTCTGCCTGCCTCTCTGCCTACTTGTGATCTCTGTCAAATAAATAAATAAAATCTTAAAAAAAAAAAAGTAAAACGTGTTGTGGTTGGAGGGCCATATTATAAATGAGACACTTGGAGGTCTTGGTTGGGGTACAAAATTTGTGGGCTGATTGGCAGGCGGGGATGCTTCTTTGGTTCCTAAGAAGCAATTTTTTAAGGCCAAAACAACAAAGAAAATTAAACCGCTAAGTATAATAAAGTGAGATGGTGAAGTAACTTTATAAATTTGTTATTCTAAGGAGCGAGAATAGGGAAAATTGCAGTAGGGAAACATATGCTCGGGGATTTGAAGACAGGTCATCTGAAGCACTTTAAATATCCCCCAAAGACCTCAGATGTTATCCTGTGGGCATGACGAGGCATCAAAAGTCCTGAGAGGTCATCACATTGGTCGTTGAGAAAGTTGACTCTGAAAGCCAGAAGGAGGAGGGTGTGGAGCATGTGGGGGCCACAGAAGTAGGGAAAGCAGCTAGGAGGGTTCATCGTCCCAGAGAGAGATCCAGGGGCCCTGAATGAGGGCAGTGGCCATGAAAATTGGGCAGGCGTGTGGATTGGACCAGAGACACTCAAAGGTGAAGCAGAAGGCATTGGTGATTCATTGAAACGCATGGGGCTAGGAGAGAGAGTCGTTAAAGGTGAAGTCAGGTTTTCAAGCTTAGGTAGTGTATCAGTTTCCTGTTGCTGCTATAACAGATGATCACACATCTGGTGTCTTAAGCAACACAAATGTATTATTTTGGAGGGGAGAAGCCTGACACGGGTCTCATTGGAGACTGCATTCCATTCTGGAAGCTCTAAAGAAGAATCTGTTTCCTTGCCTTCTCTGGCTTCTGGAGGAAGCCAGCAGCCCTCGTTTGGCTCACAGCCAGCACCTTCACCAGGTTCACCACTGGTAACGGCAGACGGAGTCTTTCTTCCTTTGCATCTCTGACCCTCGCATTCTTACATCTCTCTCTGACCAAAGCCAGGGAAGTTTCTCTGCTTTTTAAGATCTCACATGAAGATGTGAGTGGCTCACATCTTCATGAGTGGCCTGGGTGGCTCAGTCAGTTAAGCATCTGACTCTGGCTCAGGTCATGATCTCGGGGTCCTGGGATCGAGCCCCTCGTCAGGCTCCCTACTCAGCCCCCTCCCCCTACTCTCTCTCTATCTCTGTCTCTCTCTTAAGTAAATAAATACAAATCTTCTAAGAAATCTCATGCGATTAGACTGAGCTCACCTGGACAATCGAGTTGAATCCTCTCCTCTCCAAGTCTGTAACCTTAATCAGATCCGCAAAGTTCCTTTAGCTGCTTAAGGTAACAAAACGTAGGGTCTAGGAATTAGGGCATGAATGTGTCAGAGAGACATTATTCTGCATATCACTGGTACCAAAGAGCAGGCGTTTTCAAATGGAGTCATTAGTGGATTGTGAAATCTATTTCATAGGGAACTATCAGTATTTTTCTTTAAAGGGGAACAGAATTAACAGAAATTAATGGAGTACAGTGCAGGTACATGAGTATTCATGTTCTGCAAAATTTCCATTTAGTTTTTTATGTGTGAGTGTACTGGGTTGTGATATAACATGGATTTCTTACTGAAGGTCATGGGCAAGAGTGTTTGAAAGCCATTGACTTAGACAAGAGGCTCGTGAAAGTCCTGAGCAAAACAGAGCATAGAGCTAACAGCTAACATTCACCCCATGTTTGCCATGAGCCGAGCCTGTTCTAAATGCTTAACATTCATTAACTCATGTAATGTTTCCATTTCCCAGCACGGCAGATTCTCTATCTATAATCACGGCCATTATCTCTATGTTGTGAATGAGAAAGTGGACAGAGACGGAGTATCTTGCCTAAAGTCACACAGGTAGTAAATGGCAGAGCTGGGGCTTAGTGCCCAATATACTAATATAGTGTGAATTATATATCTTATATATGGTATCATTAATATGAGCCCCCAGCTTCAAAGACTGTATACTTAACACAGCTCTGCAGGGTCTGGGGAGGAAGGCAGCCTTGCTTCTCTCATTCGTCCTGCTACTTCAAGAACCCTTGCCCATGCATACCATCCTATTTAAAATAGAAAAAGGCCAGTGACTGTAGAACAGAGGACAAACTTCTCATGTAACTCTGAGTATGGGTGAAGAAAGAGAAGAAAGAGAAGCTTCTCTCAATCCAAAATCCACAGTAAGCCACAGGCAGATAGCCTGAATTTCAACCCAGGTTTTGGAGTGTAAGAGTAACATACACCATTAAGACTAATATGCATGAAATTCATATTAATACTGGTCCCTGAGCAATAAGGAAAAATAGACCAATAGTAATAATAAAGATCAACAGGTAAGTATTCTTAGAATGGACACATGCCATATGCCACACGTCATATATACACCGATACAAACTATATTTTATTTTAATGACAACTATTCTACTTATTATCATAGTAATCAAATAAAAATTAAGTGATTTAACCGCTTAACTGCTCTTTGCTGTGGAAATAGGAAAAAAGAGAGCTGATCCTTTCCCTTAGAGAAAGGATAAGAAATAAAAGATATTGGGGCGCCTGGGCAGCTCAGTTGGTTCAGTGTCTGCCTTCGGCTCAGGTCATGATCTCAGGGTCCTGGGATCAAGTCCTACGTCGGGCTCCCTGCTCAGCAGAGAGTCTGTTTCTCTGCCTTGCTTGTATGCACTCTCTCTTTCAAAAAAAAATTCAAAAAAGAAATATAAGATATTAAATGCTCATTTTTCTTTTTAATCAGCTTTGACTCAAAATGCTTAGGAAACCTTATTTTCCCATCCATAAAAGGGATGTAATCCTAACAACATGAACTTCTTTTGTAAGCCAGAGGGTGCTAAGGTGTGCATTAACTATATTTATGATTTTATTTACTTATCAAACGTTGATATAATACTCAATAGCCTGGCATTGTTCTAAGTGCTTTGCAAGTTAGTATTAGTGTATCTCATGCTCATGAAAACTCCCTGAGTAAGTATCTCATTATTGTCATTTTACAGACGAGAAAACTGAGGCACAGAAAGATCAGGGAACTTGCCTCAGTTCACAGAAGGTAGGAAGTAAGGGGGATGGATTCTATGTCTTGCAGCCTGGCTCGAGGCTGTTCTCAGAAGCCCTCTGCTATGTCACGCCTATCAGGAAGATGGTTCTAGAATGGGAAGTCCACCTCCATGTCCATGCATCCGATGCATGGAAGTCCAATGTGATCTCTGCACCTCTTGGCTTCATTCCATGGTGTCTACCTTGGAAAGCCAAGTCCTACAAAAGACTGCTCCCGCTGGTCAGGCTGTTTGACACAGACCTCGCAAACAGAATATTCTTTATCACTCTGATTAGCTTCGTGTTTTGATGTTCCCTTCTCTACGGTGCTGCCTAATATTTTATTACACCATATCTTCTTATCTACTTCCACCATTATGAAAAGACTGAAGTTAATTCAGTGGAAAGTGAAAGAAAGCACCGGGCAACTGACAGTCACTTGCTGACGGCAAGTGGGCAAATGGTGTGTGGTTGCTTACTGAGGCACCGTGTGTCTTACTCACCCCTCGCCCCAAAGATGCCCAGAAGGTTTGGGGACAGGCGGGGTTGGGGGGTCTGGGGATTCCAGGGTGTGTTGCCCAACCCATCTGCTAAGCCTGTCTTATCCCTACTCATCTTTCTCCTCAGAGACAAGTGTAACTCTTCTCCAGGACTCGGACTTTGCGGAAGGCACAGAAGGTATAAAATAGGGAGATTTGGGATGTGAGGGAGATCTGGCTGCGACATCTGTCACCCCACTGATTGCCAGGGTTGATTCGGCTGATCCGGCTGGCTAGGTGGGTGTCCCCTTCCTCCCTCACTGCTCCGTGTGCGTCCCTCCCGAAGCTGCGTGCTTGGTCGACAGTATGACCTTCCCCGATAGAGGAGAGGACCGTTCTTCGGTCAAGGGTATGTGAGTAGCTGCGCTCCCCAGCTAGAACCTCCAAACAAGCTCTCAAGGTCCATTTGTAGGAGAACATAGGGTAGTCAAGCTTCCAAGACTCCAGACACAGCCAAAAGAGGCGCTGCATGTGGCAGTCTGCCTTTCTTAAAAAAAAAAAAAAAAAATAGTAAAATTTGCTTAGGCATGTGCGAATGAGAGCAAGAGATGAACAGCTAAAAACAGCTGGCCAAACAAGGATAAGGAAATTGAGGAAACCGCCAAGTCAGGCGGGGATGGCTGTTAACATGAAGGAAAGAGAAAGGAGAAGAAAGAAGGAAAGAGACCCCATATAAGATTTGGTGTGGGGAGCGTTTTGTAATGGGGAAAGACCTCCTTAAACACTGGACTATTATCAATGCCCTATTTTTGATTTAGCAAACATGAGTTGAGCACATATTATGTGCTTGCGACTTGGGGTATAAAGATAAATAAGATATTTTCTGGGACACCTGGGCAGCTCAGTAGGTTAAGCGTCTGCCTTCAGCTCAGATCATGATCCCAGGGTCCTGGGATCAAGTCCCACATTAGGTTCCCTGCTCAGTGAGGAGTCTGCTTCTCCTTCCCCTTCTTCTTCTCCCTCTCCCTCTGCTGCTACGCTCTCTCTCTCTCTCTCTCTCTCTGTCAAACCAATAAATAGAATCTTTAAAAAAAAAGTAAGACCTGTCTGTCTAGATTAAAGGTGTTTACATAGAAAGGGTGATTGGGTGTGAAATTTGCTTGTATTTTACAGATTATCCCATCAGTCCGAGAGTGTACCTTTCTCTCTTACCCATAGTAGGCCTTTATTATCTATAGTAGGCATAGTAGGCACTCTATGAATATTGATTGAATTAAAATATTAGCGTTGAATAGGACTAAGCTAAAAGAGTCAACCGTGCATTCATTCAACACAATTGTTTATCGTGATAAAATAAACATCACATAAAACTTACAACAGAAGCATTTTTATGTGCATTTCCGTGGCATTACGTACATCCATTTCATTGTACACCCATCCCCCATCCATCTCCAGACGTGTTTCATCATCCCAAACAGAAACCCTGTACCCATTAAACAGTAACCCCCACCCCACTTCCTCCATCCAACAAATTTGGGTCTATTCCTTCATTCCACCAATGTTTGTTGAGCACCTATGATTCAAATCGAGCCCGGTCCTCATTGTGGGAGGAGCACGACAGATGTGTTGTGCCCTCCTGAGGATACGATGCTGGAAGGAGACAGCAAGGCCACTGACAATGGGTAAGAAAGTTAACATTTGGTGGATGCTCCTGACATCAGCGGGCGCTTCTCCTTTGAGGCAGGTTTATAGTAGCACCAGGAAGTGTTCGGGGAGGGAGGTGTGGGCTGCGGGGGTCTGTAAGTCGAGAGGACAGAACTTGGTCAGGGCGTCAGAACTACGTTGAGACCTGGGGGTTAGCCGGATGGAGAGTATCTCCAGCACCAGAAGGACACCGAGGCAGGTCCTGGGAACAGAAGGGTCCCCCGGGGCCAAGGACGCTCTGAGAAGCCAGAGGAAAGGCTGGGGAGGCAGCAGAGCTCCCCCTGACCCTCCTCCCCAGGCAGGTGGGGGCAGGGCTTCATGCTCTATCCCCAGGGCAGTGGGAAGCCGCCAAGAGGCTTTAAGCAGGGCCTTAAAAAGATCACTCTGGCGAATTGTTAATGAGTGATTCCCTTTTCTACAAGCTCTATATTATTATGCTGATGGCAAGTACAGCTGAATTCCAACCACTGGTGGCAGAAAAATCGCTACTATTTACAATGTAAAAACTTTGTTTGAAGTTTCCGTTCTGGGAATTCACATATAAGTAAATGGTGTGGCCCCACTCTCTGTCTGATGAAGGAAGAAACTGGAAACGTGTCCCAGCTTGCGACCCACCAGACCTCTCGAACGGGGAAGAAATCAGAGCGCCGCTCAGAGAGATACAAGTATGAGCCTAAATCCGGACTAGCCGTCCTCTCTCGACCTGTTGATTCATGTCTTCCCCGCTCCCCTCTCTGGGGGCCAGGAAAGTAAATTCCCTCAGTTCCCTCTGGACAGACGTAAATTAAGATTCTGTTGACAAAATGCTTCATTAGCATGCCTGAGCAATATTATCAGCCGTAACTCTAGAACGTGCTTCAAGCTCATCTGTTAGAGGACCGCCCAGCGGCTTGAGTATTTTTGTAATAAAGGCCAGAAGCCTATTTTTGTAATGAAGGCCCGTGACCTCTCTGGAGGGGAAAACACGGATACATAAGCACCTGCAAGCAAAACTGCCTTCTTTTCCCTCATTTGTGCTCCTCTCCTGCCTCGGCGTCCAACGGTGGATCACGGAGCCGTCCCAGGTGAGGGTGGATGGCCGAGCACATTCATCCCTGTTCCCAAAAAGGTACCTGTCGCAGTTGATGGGCCGCCAATACCTTTATCTTCATATTTTAAAGCACCGCACTGATTTTTTTTTTTTAGGGCCTTATCTGTTCTAATTTTTTGAATTATTCACAGCAATAACAATGCTTCTGTAGGAGTAGTGTGACTAAGGCACCTGCTTCTTCTTCTTTTTTTTTTTTTTTCTTTAGCGAGAGTGGTTGTGGACCCTGCGTGCAGATAAGAACTCAAGAGTCAAGAATCTCTCCAGACCACTTGGTCAAATGTGACTTTGCTGTTCTAGAAGGAGGGCCAACCATGTCTGGTGTTGACGCCCAGTCAAAAGAGGCAGAGCTTACCAACCCAGACTGTCTTGGGTCTCTTACTCCCAGGGCTATCGAACTGAACTGTAAAGTCTTTTGATAAACACTATGTTACTACTACTCAATTTCAGATTGAGAAAGGCAAACAAAAATGTTCCCCCCAAGTCCGTTTGCTAAGTAATCATTATACAAATACCATGCGTTTGTATAGCATTTTAGGGTTTGGCATTTTCACGTATGGGATTCTTACCCCTCAGTGGAAAATAGGACCCAGTCATTTTACAGGTTAAGAGACCCAAGTTGAGAGAGGGAGGAACTTTGCCTGAGGTTACCTGGCTGGTAAGGGACAGAGCGATTTGCTGAACTATGTGGATCCACAAAGGCTCTCTTGTTCCGCACATCACCTGTCCTGAATGCTTACCTCTCAGGCTAGAAGAACTAGATGAAAGGGACCTACAGCAGTGGCCCCTTGAGAAGGTTGGTCAGTGGGAGACAGACACACAAACAAATCATTATAAGACTATTAGGCAAGAGATTCTGGAAGCTTGAGAGGAGGCATATGTAGTGCAGTGGGGTGAGGGCAATCAGGGAGGGCTTCTTGGAGGAGGTGACACCCAACTCGAATCTTAAAACTAAGTAGAATAATCAAGGCTTAGAATCACTGTGAGGATGACGTAATGACACCCTGATTAGGATGGGGAAGTTGCAGATCATCGTGAGTACATTCTGTCTGTCTGTCCCTCTCCCCATGCGGTCCTGTAACAGGGTTCACTCCTGACAGCGGAGGTTCACCCTTCCTTCCATACGTCACCTCCGCTTGGGTTCTAGATCCCTGTTTGTGGCCCTGTCCACCTCCGAAGACTCCTTGGCATTGTTTCCGCCAGCCCAATGGGACAGAAGCAGGGAGGGAAATGGGAGCAAGCCCTAGGCCTTCTGCGTGGCTAAGGGCCGCTTCGATTCTCTAATTGGATTCCTGCATCTTGTCGTCTGTGTGCAGCCACTTTGCTGAGGCGGAGGGAAGGACCTGGCTGAGGGTTGAGTGCCTTCATGTACAGGTGTCCAAAATGCCTAAAAAGCTGGGTCCTGCACAGCCGTTCTCCCTTAGTAAAGACTGTGCCCACTCCCGCAAATAGTTCCTCTCCATTCTAATGGCAGGGCTATTTAGAAAATTAACCCAAATGGTCATATTTGCCAAGCCTAGGTGCTGGTGTCAGAGTCCAGAGGAACATCCCCAGGGGTGTCTCAAAAAGGAGGCATCTGACCTGGGTCCGGTGACCTTCATGCTTCCAAATGGCCTCCTAACTGGTCTCCCTGCCCGTGACCTCTCCACGACCCTCTAGCCCCGGGCTTACTGACAGTTGGCCAAAGAAACGTTTTTGTGTCTGGTTTTTGGCCAGAGTAGTGTTGGCCGCCTCTAAAATTCAGGAGAGGCCACATAAAAGTGAAGGTTTCCCACTTTCCTTAAGAAAGACCTGGCAAGCCTGGGTCCCATTCCCACAGGTCATAGGAGGGTATACCTTTATTTTTTTTTCTTATTTTTTATTTAAAAAAGATTTTATTTATTTATTTGATGGAGAGAGACAGTGAGAGATGGAACACAAGCAGGGGGAGTGGGAGAGGGAGAAGGAGGCTTCCTGACAAGCAGGGAGCCTGATGCTCCATCCCAGGACCCTGGGATCATGACCTGAACCAAAGGCAGATGCTTAACGACTGAGCCACCCAGACACCCCATAGGTACACCTTTAAATAGGGGCCTTTGCTCCATTATACTAAACTGAATACATCCCTCCCTCATAGCAAAAATTACCCCTGCAACATAGTCATTGCTTTGTCTCTTTGTCCCGCACTATACACTGCCAAATCTTGCTGCCACACAGCATGTCAGCTTTGACTTTGAAACCCTGATGCATCCAGCTGGTATAGGAGAAGGAACTTGGATAGGGGAGTCAGGCAGTCCTGGTTCAATATCTCAGCCTTGCTGCTTATTAACTTTGGCCAAGTTCCTCAACCTCTCTGATGCTCAGTTTCCATATCCATAAACTGAAACCAGTAATTCCTACCTTGTGAGATGGCTGCAGGAATTAGAAATATTGGGTATAAAATGCCTAGCGCAGGGGCCAGTACCTCGCAGGAACTCAATCGCTGGCAGTTCCTATCCCAAATAAACGAATCTGGACAAACACAGCAGACTTTTTAAAAAAATTATTTTTAAAAAGACCTTATGTATTTATTTTTGAGAGAAAGAGAGCAAGCACGAGTACAATCAGGGGGAAGGATAGAGGAGCCTGCTGTGGGACTCGATCCCAGAACCCCAGGATCATGACCCGATCTGAAAGCAGACGCTTAACAGACTGAGCCACCCAGGTGCCCTGAAACACAGCAGACTTAAGAAACAACGCATCTAGGGGCACCTGGGTGGCTCAGTGGGTTAAGCCTCTGCCTTCGGCTCAGGTCATGATCTCAGGGTCTTGGGATCGAGCCCCGCATCGGGCTCTCTGCTCAGCGGGGAGCCTGCTTCCTCCTCTCTCTCTGCCTGACTCTCTGCCTATTTGTGATCTCTGTCAAATAAATAAATAAAATCTTAAAAAAAAAAAAGAAAGAAAGAAAGAAAGAAAGAAACAACGCATCTAAAGTGTGCCTGGGTAGAACAAAGCAAAAGGAGGGGAGGGAAGCAAAGAGTGTATATATACAGCGTCCGGGCAATTAGGACAGGGCTGGAGGCACTTTGAGTGATTTGACTTTTTTTTAGTTTGATTTTTCCCCTCTCAACCCCTGACAACTTTCAGCGGTGGACTAAGTATCGGCCAGCAAAAATCTGCAAGTGACAGGCAGCTCTGTATATAGGATAATGAATACGATATAAGATAATCTTAGCTAATTACTGTTTCCTGGCAGATGTCATACAACTGGCTTCTTTTTTTTTTTTTTTTAAAGATTTTATTTATTTATTTGACAGAGAGAGATCACAAGTAGACGGAGAGGCAGGCAGAGAGAGAGAGAGAGGAGGAAGCAGGCTTCTTGCTGAGCAGAGAGCCCGATGCGGGACTCGATTCCAGGACTCTGAGATCATGACCCGAGCCGAAGGCAGCGGCTTAACCCACTGAGCCACCCAGGCGCCCTACAACTGGCTTCTTAAGTGTGTCTGTGAGGCTTGGTTTGGTGTTGTTTTTGCATGTGTGAATGTCAGTGGGTGGGTAAGTGTGTATACAGACCTTCACCAGGGGAGCTCTGCAGACAGCGGCTCAGGAGTCGATCAGGGTGGCTGTTCCCCACGTAGCTGTACTAGTTAGGGGTTATCTCCAAACTGCCAGCTCCCGGAGGCCTGGGTCTGTGTCAGTCATGTCTGTTTTCCCTGCACATGGCATATAGTACTGGTACATAGCAGATGTTCAGTAAATATTTAAGTAGATAAACGGATACGTTGGGCATTGACTCTCTCTGCTCTCTGATCTCACTTCCCGTCCTTTCCCTCCGTTTTCTATATTTGCTGTTCTTTCCCTCCACCTCTGCTAGATGCTTGCTGTTACCTTATTTCTTAGGCTTTCCTGACACCCCCCATCCCCATTTACAGCTAAGTTCTCACCCACACATGAACATCCCCTGCTGTTCTCCTGACTTGCATTTTCCCGTAGGACCTGTTACCACCTCGATTTTATTTACCGCCTAACTCTCCCTGAGAGACTGAAGGCAGAGTTACACAGTTCACCGCCGTATTCCTAGTAGACCTGCCTGCTTTAGAGAATGTGCTCAAACGTATTTGCCGAGTGAACTGTGTGTCTAACTACAGGGTGTAGGTATGCCTTCGCATCAACCCGAAACTGTCAGCTGTATATTCTGAGCGCCCTAACTGTGCCATCCATCGAAGACCCACACATCATCGGCTAATCCCTTTTTGCAGTTGAGACTTCCTTTTTCCCCTCTTCCACTCTGTATTCTCTGTATTCTTCGTAGTCTCTAGGATTTCACAAAGGGGGAATTTCAGGACTCTTCTAGGTCCCTCAGTGATTTAGGGGAAGTGGTTCGTACTTTTACTGGCCTCTGCAGAACAGGACAAGCGTGACATTAGAAGTGCAAGTGGCTATTTGGACTTGCAAGTGGTAAAATATTGAATGGCAAATTTCATCTGTTTGTAAAAAGGACAAACAGTAATATGAGGGCTCTGGTCATTTGCAAAAGCTGTTTTTCTTTCAAATGTCCTCTAAGAAGGCCCAGTGTAGTGAAGGAGTGCTGGGGTGGGAAGGCCCTCAGCCTCCCAGACTGTAAAATGGGCAGCCTGAAAACCATCTCTCTAAAACCATCGAGCTCTAAAAGTCGATGAAGCTCTTGGAGATAAAGCCACGGAACTTTTCATGTCCATCTAGTCTTATTTTTCGTGCTTGTTACCACTGACTTTAACATGCCAAGAACGATGGTCATAAATGGATATTTAGACATATAAACTTTCATAGTTTACTTATTTCCAATCAAATGGAAATGTTTTTAATAACACTAATATTTAAAATTGTGAACCTATCTAAGGACACTTACAACCTTAAAGGGCCATCATGTTAACTACATGTAACTTTGATTCATGAAGGAGCTGATAATGCGGTTTGCGAACATGTAAGCCCCCCCTTCCCATTCTTCCCAAAGAATTTATAACTCCAGTTTGTGAGTTGTTTATAAGCTCCAAGGACATTGTAACCAAAGGCTAAGTGAGTTTTTGGCAGTACTTGGAAGTTCCTATTTCGGGTGCCTTCCACCTCCTCTAACTAAAAGTGAGAATTAACCAGTACTGTATATAGTCCATTAATTTCAACTCTAATCATTTCACAAATGTTAATATTTCATCTTTTTATTTATTTATTTAAAGATTTTATTTATGTATTTGACAGACAGAGATCACAAGTAGGCAGAGAAGCAGGCAGAGAGAGAGGAGGAAGCAGGCTCCCCGCCGAGCAGAAAGCCAGATGCAGGGCTCGATCCCAAGACCCTGGGATCATGACCCAAGCCGAAGGCAGAGGCTTTAACCCACTGAGCCACCCAGGTGCCCCTATTTCATCTTTTTAAAAAAAGATTTTATTTATTTATTTGAGAGAGACAGAGAGAGAGAGAGAGAGCAAGTATGAGAAGAGGGAGGGTCAGAGGGAGAAGCAGACTCCCTGCTCAGCAGGGAGCCCAATGCCGAACTCCATCCTGGGACTCCAGGATGATGACCAGAGCCGCAGGCAGTCACTTAACCAACTGAGATACCCAGGCGCCCCTAATATTTCATTTTTATAATGACTGTGTGGTAAAATATATTCTTCTTAAAAAGTTATGGAGACGAAACTTTAAAACCAAAATCTATTAATCTGTTAAATCACACTGGCCTATGAGACAGTGTTCATTCATATTGTTCCAATTTCAAATTAACATTGGGGCGGCATTACTGTACCAGCTATAAAGCAGCAATCGGTGGGTAGAACTGACCTTAGTCGGAGATACTGGACCACGAGCTAGTCACTGTGCAGATTTTCTGGGGTTTAAGATGTTCCCCTCTACCACAAATCTAAATTCTGTCACCCCTGTGCAAAAAACCTCAAGAACACGCCTTTTATTTAGTAAAGAGAAAAATTAAACTTCTGAAATACACCAAAATAACAGATTTCTTTCCGAGAGTGATCGTTGTTTTTTCTTTTTCACAAAATCCCGGCTCTTTATTTGTCATGAGCTTTTACTAGTTTCAGCATTATTTACTCAGGAGTATTTCTACGGGATTAGGAGCAGAAACAGAATGTATGATCTGACTGGGTCTCATTGCTGGTGTGGATGTCCATGTCCTAAGTTGGACGGAATTAATCTTGCAGAGGTCTGTCTGTCTGGGTAGGTAGAGAAAACTCAGAAATGCCATTCTGAGGCTTCTTTTAACTTTTTGGCTCTCAGCAGCATGAGAGCAGCGGCCCGGAGGAGGCTCGTCCAGCACGCCTTTGCAGCATGGAGTAGAGAGGATCACGCTCCCCAACCCAGCCCTGCATCAGGGGTGGGGGAAGAGACAAAAGAGATGCTCTGCCCTCGCCCTTCCTGAACTTAAAAAATCCAGGGCGCGAGGCAGGACTTGGGAAAATTAAACCAAATATGAAGCGGAAGAAAACCCCCCCGCGTACAGTAACTGCCAATTTGCGCTGCACAAATCAACACGGAAGTAAGATTTCAAGGAGTTTTTAAGCAAAGAGCTGGAGAGAGAGATAAGAAGGCAAATCTAAGATGGAAGAAAAGGTGGAGGGCTCGCGTGGAACATGCCGAGTCGAGGCCTGCACGCCTCGGGGGTGAACCCGGCCTCCGGGTGGAGAGGCAAAGAGCAAGCCGAGGGCTGCCCAGACTACTAGGGAAGCCAACAGAGGCTGCAGTGCATCGGTTTAACTGAAAGGCGGTTTCCTTCTCCTCCATTTGCTCGGTCCCAATTGGAAGCGCACTGCGCGGCCTGCGCCGCGCTCTCGGCGGGTTCGGCGTGGGGGCGGGGAGGGAAGTACGGTAATGGGCGGGGCGGGGCGCGGGCGCGCTCCGGCTCTCCTCCTGCGCAGCGCTCCCGTCAGCGCAGGGGGCGGGGCGGCTATATTACGTGCGCGGCGCCGCCCCTGCGAGAGGACGTTGCGTGCTCGCTCGCGCCAGGCGAGTCTCCGCGTCTCCCTCGCGAACTCGGTGAAAGGAATTGGCGCCGTTCGACACCAGGCGGGTCCGCTCTGCAGCACGAACCCACCTCCAGCCGCAGCCGCAGCCGCCGCCCGGGCCGAGGAGCAGCCGCAGCAGCCGCCACCAGTGGCCGAGTGAGCGGAGCCGAGTTTGAGCCAGCGCCCAGCGGTGAATCGGGGCCCTCACCATGAGTTCCTCGCCTGTTAATGTAAAAAAGCTGAAGGTCTCGGAGCTGAAAGAGGAGCTCAAGAAGCGGCGCCTTTCCGACAAGGGCCTCAAGGCCGAGCTCATGGAGCGACTCCAGGCCGCGCTGGACGACGAGGAGGCCGGGGGCCGCCCCGCCATGGAGCCCGGGAACGGCAGCCTAGACCTGGGCGGGGATTCCGCCGGGCGCTCGGGAGCAGGCCTCGAGCAGGAGGCCGCGGCCGGCGGCGACGAGGAGGAGGAGGAGGAGGAAGAGGAGGAGGAAGGAATCGCCGCCCTGGATGGCGACCAGATGGAGCTAGGGGAGGAGAACGGGGCCGCGGGGGCGGCCGACGCGGGCCCGATGGAGGAGGAGGAGGCCGCCTCGGAGGACGAGAACGGCGACGATCAGGGCTTCCAGGAAGGGGAGGATGAGCTCGGCGACGAGGAGGAAGGCGCGGGCGACGAGAACGGGCACGGGGAGCAGCAGCCTCAACCGCCGGCGACGCCGCAGCAACAGCCCCCACAGCAGCGCGGGGCCGCCAAGGAGGCCGCGGGGAAGAGCAGCGGCCCCACCTCGCTATTCGCGGTGACGGTGGCGCCGCCCGGGGCGAGGCAGGGCCAGCAGCAGGCGGGAGGTAAGAAGAAGGCGGAAGGCGGCGGAGGCGGCGGTCGCCCCGGGGCTCCGGCGGCGGGTGAGTGCTGCGTTGTACGTTGCGCGCGGCGGGAGGCCCGCGCGGGGTGGGGACCGTGCCCCAGGCCTGCCGGAGCCCCGCCGGGGGGAGGGAGCCCCGGGCGGGGGCCGCCGCGGGGGAGACGTGGGGGCGGGGGCGCGGGGAATCCCGCCGGGCCTCGAGGCCTGTGCGGCCTCGGGCTCGGCGTGTGCGGCGGCGGCGGCGCCTCCATTATGTGGCTGGAGAGCCGGCGGGAGGGGGGGAGCTGCAGCTGCCGCTGGAGGGGGAGGAGCCGCGGGCGGCGGGCGGGAGCCCCGTCGGCCCGCGGTGGCGCCGCCGCGCTGCGTGCGCGCGGTGCGGGCACATGTCTCGGGGGGTGGGGGGGGAGGGGAGAGGCCCGAGGGCCCGGGGCGGGCGCGCTTTGGCGGTGCTGGGCCGCGGTATTGTGCAAGGAGCGCTGGGGCTCGGCGTGACGTCACTTCCGGCGGGAGGGGCCGGGCGGGGAGAGCGGGGCGGAAGATCAGTACAATGCGGCCGCGGGGAACGCGGGCCCGGGTGGGGGAGGGGCGGGGAGGGCCCGCGGGCCAGGCCGGCCCCTCCCCCCTTCCTGAACTCTCTTCGGGATACACGTGGGCTTGGGGCCTGGGCCGCGCTAGTCTCCAGGAGCTTTCTCGAACCTTCGAGTAGGCTGGCGAAATTAGGAATGTCTTTGGACTGCGTCACTAACTGCAGGCCGGTTCCAAGCTGATTGTTCTTTGAATTCGCGTTGGATTCGTCGATTGTAAACGCTTACAAAAAAGAACGAGAGTCGGGCTTTTTGCGTCCGCAGGCAGGAGGGGCATCCCCCCACCCCCCCGTGGTGTCGCGGCTTGGCCCCTTATGGTAGGGGTGTTGTGTGTTATAGGAGACGGCAAAACAGAGCAGAAAAGCGGAGATAAAAAAAGAGGGGTGAAAAGACCTCGAGAAGATCATGGCCGTGGATATTTTGAGTACATTGAAGAGAACAAGTATAGCAGGTAGAGAATGCCGATCTAGTTTGACCCGCCCCCGTTCGTTCTTGGGTAGGAAAAGCTGAATCAGGAGACAATTCTGTCTTTCAGAGCCAAATCTCCTCAGCCACCTGTTGAAGAAGAAGATGAGCACTTCGATGACACAGTGGTTTGTCTTGATACTTGTAAGTGAAGCTGTTTCTTCCCTTTCCTCCCCTAGTTACTAAATGTGGCGATTTTGGGTCCAAAATTTCGGAGTACTTCACGCAGGGCGCTGAACTTAAATGCAGAAAACTTAGCGTAAACCTAAAAGCAGGGAGATGATGATGGGTTGTATTCAGATTCTGGTAGCTTAAATACTCAGTACAGCATCAGTTGTGTCGTATTGATAATTTTACAGGCTTCAGCAATTTGGTGGTATATTTTATATGAGTAGAAAGTTCTCGTTTGTAGGAATGTAAAATTAATGCCAGTTTTTGGTTTTAGTTAATTAATGGAAACCTGTAAGACTACCTGTAACTTGTCGTTAGAGGCTCCTACAATAAAGTAATTTCATTTTTTTGGTAGAATTAAGTGAGCTATTCGGGCTAGTTAAGTATGTATTAATGACTTTTCCCATTAGCACACAAGTATATTCCCTATTCTAAAAGATTGTAATATTACTTTTTCAATAACTGCTCTTTTGTTCTCAATTCCAGTTCAGTAGCTGCTGCTTTAACATAAGTTGATTTCTTCCAAAGACCTGGGGCAGCAGCAGTGGGCTATCACTGGGCTACTAGCTTTCTTCAGCAGCGAATGGTATCAATGGCAGCGCTGTAAACACTGCTACTTTACCCAGTTGGGTTGCAATTGAGTATGAGGAAGTATTGCAAACCTCTAAATGGGCCTTGGCTGTCAGAAATGTGATTTTTTGAATAAAAACATTTTGTTGGTTTAGTATTTGATCAGAATTCACAGTTTTTCACTTTGATAAATAGAACAAAGTGTAGAAATTAATCGCTGGAGGAGTAGGTGGTAAGGTGTGAACCTGCCCCATAGATGTAGGGAGTTAAAGTTTAGATTCCCATGTTTTCAAATACAAATTACTTTTAATCAGATTTGTGAGGCTGTAAATGTTAACTTTTAATATATTAAATATGCTTTACAGGTAGTTGAGCTAAGGGAGTCTTTAAAGGAAGAAAACTGCACATGGAAAAAGAGTTGATTTGAGTTTTAAGTAGTTCGGTTGCTTAAATACAAACTAAGTTGGAATTGGCAAGGTAGTGAAGCTGTGATCCAGAAGTTAACACTACTCTCCAAGTAGATGGGCTTTTAGCTGATTACCTAGGAACATAATCGCATTTATTGCTATCTATATTGGGTTCAAACACAATTGTTTAATTGAAAATTCTACCAGTGATCAGGAATTTGAGTGCAAAGCTGATTTAAGGAGAATTCCAAACTATAGATCTAATTTCCTTTCATCAGTAAAAACTTAAAACAGCTTTTTAATTTGAGGTGAGAACTCCCAAGAAGGTGCATGCTAATGAGCCACTGACCCAAAGGTAGCTAGGTTAAAGACCTTTCTTGGGGATTTGGGTAATCCGGGAAGTGGATAATCCCCCATTGTTGTTGACCAACCAGCAAGCCTGGGGAAAAGGGACATAGTCACAGTGTTAGACAACCAGGTTTGCACTTGGCTAGGTTGAGGCTGCTGCCTTCACAAGTTGGAGAATTTAGGATCTAGAGCCCCTGTAAAATTACAAAGTGCAGAATCAACAGCTCATACTCCTGTATTTTAAAGTATGTGGTCATGGACTCCCTTCAGTTTTTTTGTGGCACTGGTAAATTCTACCTGGTTCTGGCATGCTTCACTTTGATTTCCTGCTATCCTCTACTGCTTGCCTCTAAATCAAGGTAAAGAGCAGAGCAGGTATGTATCCCATGTCACATTGTCTTGATTATTTTATATACTTAAAAAACACGTTAAACCTTGGTGTTCTGGTTTTGTAGGCAGTTTACAATTTAGTTGATAATTTAGTGAGAGTGAGTTGGTGGGAGTGGGGCTTAAAGTGAAGAGAACAGCAGCATGATTTGTAGAAACTGTGTGTTCCATGCAGCTTTAGGAAATTACGCAAGAACGCGATAACCAGGTTTTGTCTATATAGCAGATGTGTTTACATTGGATGTCAAAAGAAATAATATGGTATTTGATATAATTGCAGATAATTGTGATCTACATTTTAAAATATCAAGAGACCGCCTCAGTGCTTCTTCCCTCACTATGGAGAGTTTTGCTTTTCTTTGGGCTGGAGGAAGGGCATCTTATGGTGTGTCAAAAGGCAAAGTCTGTTTTGAGATGAAGGTAAATGCAGTTTTGTGGGGGTTTTTTGTTTGTTTTTTTTTAAAGAATCTTTGTGAGTTTCCATTTGCCTGAGAAAAGTTAGGTGTCAGTGGAACTTCTTTGAAGTTTCTGTGGATTAGAAGAGGGACTTGAAAAAGCCTGTTTTATAACAGTTAATCGTATCTGTTAACATCAGAAATTCGTGTTGTAGAGTCAGACTGTTTTTATTTAGGATGCTCCTTTTTTTATCAGGCACTTGAAAGGCCCACGATGGGTTTAAAAATAATTTGGTTAGGCTTCAAGTTTTGTTCCAGAGCCAAACGTGTTGAATGTATATTTTAATAGGTGTTGAGTCGAGAATCTGTAATTTCTAAACATGAACTGTTCTTTTAAATGTGAAGTCAACCAGGGACTTGACTTGAACCTTTACAGTTTTCAAGTTCTACCAATTTTTAAAGTTCTTGTAAATGTAGGGGAGATACGGCGGGGTAGAATGGGTGTCTTTGTATTAGCCAGAGAAGAATTACCTATTGCCCAGATGAAACAAGCTAGGGTTCAGGGGTTTATCTTCCTTGTAATCATTTATGATTTGATTTTCAGGTTACAGAGAAGATCCCAGTAAGGCATTTATATACAAAAGATATTGACATACATGAAGTTCGGATTGGCTGGTCACTAACCACAAGTGGAATGTTGCTTGGTAAAGTTTCCATTTGAGTAGTATGTGCTCATGCGTGTTTAGGGGTCTGATTTCAGTAGTTAGATTTCAAGGCATTCTTGATCTTCTGCCTGTTTTTAATCTATTTTGTAGTATTTTAGGCGTTAACAATACCACTAGCTTATAGTGTAGGTATCAGCTGACTTTCAGGTTGGTTTTTTTTTTTTTATGATTACTTGTTTTATGACCAGTGGGTTAAAAATCACTATTGCATGGTATGCAGTTTTTCACATAGTTACATAACCCATCCAGGTTATTAGTTCTCTACATCTAAAAAAGTCTAAGTGGAAGAATGTTAGTTATATACCCATTTTTCTTGATTCCCTCCATCTTGAATGTTAAAATATGTGGGTCACTGGACTGTTTTGAACAATCAATTTCATGAAAGTTAATTTATTTTCTTAGGTGAAGAAGAATTTTCTTATGGGTATTCTCTTAAAGGAATAAAAACATGCAACTGTGAGACTGAAGATTATGGAGAGAAATTTGATGAAAATGATGTGATTACATGTTTTGCTGTAAGTCTGCTAAATTTCTGTGTTTAATTGAGAAGTTATTTAGCTAGGAATTCTTTTAAAGGTATATCAACATTAGCCTTCACTACTATTCGGACTCAGAACTACTTAACATGAAGGTGACCTGAAAATCTACTCCGTTTGCTAAGGCAGCATTGTTTTTGCTTCTAAATACATGTATTTCATTCTTTATAACTTTTCTTTAAAGATTTTATTTATTTATTTGACATAGATCACAAGTAGGCAGAGAGAAGGGGAAGCAGGCTCCCCACTGAGCAGAGAGCTGATGTGGGGCTTGGGGCTCTTTGGGGCTTGGGGGTCAATCCCAGGACCCTGAGACCATGACCTGAGCCAAAGGCAGAGGCTTAACCCACTGAGCACCCTGGGGCCCCACATCGTTTATAACTGTTAAAAAGCTCCTAACATTTAGCCTAAATATATTTTCCATAGGATAAGCTTCATTCTTCAAATTTTGAAGAATTTTTTAGAAAAAGTTTTTAAAGAAGCAGATTAAAACCATTAATTTTTTCCCTATTTAACAGAACTTTGAAAGTGATGAAGTAGAACTCTCCTATGCAAAGAATGGGCAAGATCTTGGCGTTGCCTTCAAAATCAGTAAGGAAATTCTTGCCGGAAGGCCACTTTTTCCACATGTTCTCTGCCACAACTGTGCAGTTGAATTTAATTTTGGTCAGAAGGAAAAGCCATATTTGCCGATACCGGAAGATTATACTTTTATCCAGAATGTCCCCTTGGAGGATCGAGTTAGAGGACCAAAGGGGCCTGAAGAGAAGAAAGATTGTGAGGTAAGTTGGATTTTTTTTTTCCCTTAAGCATTTGAAGATTATTTCTGTTCGGCAAAAATGACATTTGGAAGATCTGAATGATTGCTGTTTCATTCTGGCATGCCAGTTGCCATCAGCCAGTGATTTGTCTCTTAGTATAGCTGTGTTCTTTTATGTAGAGCATTGAGTTTCTAAAAATTGCCTTTGTTTTTAGGGCAATGAAAATTTATATATCTAAACTGGGTTCTTGTGCATTTAAAAAATATGTATAAGGGATTCTTAGATGGCTGTACTGATAAGTGAAATGCCATTTTTTTCTGCTGTAGGTTGTTATGATGATTGGCTTGCCAGGAGCTGGGAAAACCACATGGGTTACTAAACACGCAGCAGAAAACCCTGGTAAATACAACATTCTTGGAACAAACACCATAATGGATAAAATGATGGTAAGTAAAAATATTTAGGGTGTGATCTCAGCATTTTAAAAAGACCAGAAGGTATTCTAACTTTTTTGTCTGATGTTTTTATGCATTTTGTTAGTGTTTTAGAGGTAGGAATTTGTCAAGAGTTAAGATTGATTGAAGTAGAAAGACGTAAGTTACTTTTATGTGTAAGGTAAAGTGCCTCCCAGTGGCTAGGTTTTACTGGGTTTTTTTCCTATAAAATTTCTTGAACTGTCAACATTTAGTAGCTAAAAAAGAAGTGAACAGCAGAGGATCTTGTTACATGGTAAAGTGACCCTTTTCATAATGATGAGGAAAGGCAGTATTTAAATTAGCAAATGTCTGGTTTCCACATAGATCTAAGCTGATACTAGAAAAAATAAGCTTCATTCACAAGTTCAAAGGAACTTTTTAACTTGCAAAATAGGTGGCCGGGTTTAAGAAGCAGATGGCGGATACAGGAAAACTGAACACCCTGTTGCAGAGAGCTCCCCAGTGTCTTGGAAAGTTTATTGAGATTGCTGCCCGTAAGAAGCGAAATTTCATTCTGGATCAGGTAAGCAGTAGTTTTGAGGTTGAAAAAAGGAATGGATTGTTGGGTTTGGTGTGGAGCTAATCTCTGGCTTTATAAACTTTGCTTTCAAGACCAATGTGTCTGCTGCTGCCCAGAGGAGAAAAATGTGCCTGTTCGCAGGCTTCCAACGAAAAGCTGTTGTAGTTTGCCCGAAAGATGAAGACTACAAGCAGAGAACACAGAAGAAAGCAGAAGTCGAGGGAAAAGACCTACCAGAACACGCAGTCCTCAAAATGAAAGGTACGGAATTTGAACCTGTTATCGTGTTAATCTTGCGTGATTTGTGTTTGTAAATTTGAGTGAGGTCTCCTGCCAGCAATACTGTTTCACGAGTCACATGTTCGTTCCATGTAAGTGAACGTTTGGTTTATTCCTGTTTCTAGGAAAACAACGTTCGTAAACCAGGAGTAGACACGTAGTGTCTTGCAAAGAACAAAAGCCACTTGAGTTTGGGCTTCAGGGTTGTGGAGGTTTTAAGCTCATCTGACCTTATTCCTTGTAGGAAACTTTACGCTGCCCGAGGTGGCTGAGTGCTTTGATGAAATAACCTATGTTGAACTGCAGAAGGAGGAAGCCCAGAAACTTCTGGAGCAGTATAAGGAAGAAAGCAAAAAGGCTCTTCCGCCAGAAAAGAAACAAAACACTGGCTCGAAGAAGAGCAATAAAAATAAGAGCGGCAAGAACCAGTTCAACAGAGGCGGCGGCCACAGAGGCCGCGGCGGCTTCAACATGCGTGGTGGCAACTTCCGAGGAGGAGGCAAGTTCGCTGGGAGCGCGGGCCTTGTTCGCTTGGGGGCTGAAACAAGGAATGAGAATCTCGCAGTTTGGGGGGGTGTGGTTTAGTGGAGTTCGACCTCTGCCGTTGAACTCGGTTGGTCCGAGGAACTGGTTTAAAATCTTGTGACTTGATAAACAGGTAGGTTACGTGAGTGGTTAAATTAATGCCTTCAAAAGTGACTTTTCTCCTACGATAAAGGACTGGTCTGGAGGTTCCTGTAGTTAGTTCTGTGTGTAGAGGAGGCAGAACATGCTGTTAAACGAAACATCTCTCGTTTGTAGCTCCTGGGAACCGCGGTGGCTATAATAGGAGGGGCAACATGCCGCAGAGAGGCGGCGGCGGCGGCGGCAGTG
Source organism: Enhydra lutris kenyoni (assembly GCF_002288905.1). Classification (NCBI taxonomy): domain Eukaryota; kingdom Metazoa; phylum Chordata; class Mammalia; order Carnivora; family Mustelidae; genus Enhydra; species Enhydra lutris. The sequence goes on along the minus strand of NW_019154108.1, from coordinate 9,978,403 downwards.
GCGGGATTGGCTATCCGTACCCGCGTGGCCCTGTGTTTCCCAGCCGAGGCGGTTATTCCAACAGAGGGAACTACAACAGAGGTGGAATGCCCAACAGAGGGAACTACAACCAGGTAAGGATTTCAAGCTCTCCAGGCACTGATGGGCGGCAGGATCTAGTCTGGAAGGCTGTAGGTTTGCGTCACAAGCCTCAGTCAGAGTCGGAGGCCGCGCAGCCTGTGTGTCTGTCTGCAGTGGTGTTAGACTAGTGAAGGAGGATGAGGCCCGCTGAATTTTGATTTTCAGGTGAACTAGATTTGAGTCAGGTTGATGCCTTAGCTGAGTAAATTCTACACCCGAGAACAGCAGCAGAGGGTTCCCGGCGCTTCCTCATTGCCAGCAGCCGATCCTTTCTGTGCTGCTGCCTCCCCCAGGTACAGAACTAACAGGCTGTGCTTGTTCTTAAAGATGTCTTTTTCTCTCACCACCTCCCCCCGCCCCCTCCCCGCAGAACTTCAGAGGACGAGGAAACAATCGTGGCTACAAAAATCAATCTCAGGGCTACAACCAGTGGCAGCAGGGTGTAAGTAATCTCTTATGTGCTATGGACATTAATTGCACTTTAAGTTCATAAAGAGTCAGTCTTGAAAAACTTGTCCAGGGATTGGAGTGTTACAGGGCAAGGTGTGAATATAGGTGGAGTTCGCTGTAATTTAATGTTATAATAAAATATTCTTTAATACAGACGGTTCTTTTTATTGCTAGCTTTAATGGTATAAACTAACCAAGTCATGATGTGTTTCCTTTTGTAACGTGTTTATTGATAATAATGGGATATTAATACTAACTAAATCTGGTTTGGTAGAAGTCAGAGGTATATGACAGGTGTAAATTTGTTTCCAGCAGTTACTCTGAATTAGATTGTCATTTCCTAAAAGCAGTTTGAGTGGCTTATTGATGTTTTTTTCTTTAAAAAAAAAATTTTCTCTTACAGCAATTCTGGGGTCAGAAGCCATGGAGTCAGCATTATCACCAAGGATATTATTGAATACCCAAATAAAACGAACTGATACATATTTCTCCAAAACCTTCACAAGAAGTCGACTGTTTTCTTTAGTAGGCTAACTTTTTAAACATTCCACAAGAGGAAGTGCCTGCGGGTTCCTTTTTTAGAAGCTTTGTGGGTTGATTTTTTTTTCTTTTCTTTTTTGTACATTTTTAATTGCAGTTTTAAAGTGAATCGTAAGAGAACCTCAGCATTGTGCACGATAAGAGAATGTGTCAGTATTTCAGGGTTCTACATTTTATCTGTAAAATGTGACTTTTTTTTTTATCACAACAAAAGTAAAATGTTGCTTTGTACCTGGTGTCTTTTATTAAGAATTTACTCCCCCCATTTCTCACAGAGATAACAGTCGGGAGTCATTGTCACAATATAATAGAAATGTTAGCAACCAGATTCATGTAAGGACTAAGGCGTCCTCATGAATTGCATAAGACTCTGTACTGCTCATAGTACACTCCATCCTCTCTGTAGTTCGCTGAGTAGTGGAGGGGGAAAGCTTCAATAGTAGTTTCCGACAATAACTGGGAAGGCTTTTTTTCTTTTTTTAAATAACAATGGAATTGGCATAATTGGGAATGAAGATAAAAATTGGAACCAAGATAGAGAAGATGGAGTGTATGTAGAAGGGCTGTTAAAAATGTAAAACTTGGTTGCATTATTTGTGGAGGCTCAAACTTGTGAAGGTTCAATACCATACTTTTTCCATTTGTTCTGCATTTTGATTCTGAAAAGAAAGCTGGCTTTGCCCATTTCTTATTAAAAAAACTTGTTGTAAATCCAGTTGTCTAATGGGATCTATATGAAGTTAGCTATGTCTGTATGCCCTTCTCCCACAAAATACTGTATAACTAGTGTGCTTGTAGTAGTTACTCCACCATCTTTGTAAGCTAATGACATTGTGAGTCACCCATTTATATCTTAATTTTTAATCATGTCAGTTCTTGAATGGGTATCTCCTTAGCCTGCTGATTTCTTTTTCTTTCTAAAGAAAGTGGGTGGAGAAATTAATTTAGACGTTTGTTTGCAATAAAAAGAATTCATTTTACTCTCGTTTTGGGATTCTCGCCATCAAGGTTCAAAATCCCTTTATAAAACTCCCAAGAGGAGAAAATTTAAGTGTGTGCTTTCTGGACAGCTTATTCTTTACTCTGTACTTGGAACATTTAGGTTTTAAAAACTTAAATGTATACTGATAATTGACTTTGAATTATGAAGTAAAGTTGAATTCTTCCTTCCCCTCCCCCCCAGATGACTTAACATTTTAATGAGGGGAAATGGTGTACTGGCTGGGAGAAGTTAACACTCCATTTACCATCTTTACCAAATGCTAATGGCTGTCCTCAACCGAATATCTTATACGCACGTATCTAATACATGAAACTCTGGGAACCGATGCTTTTAGAAGCCATCATGCGAGCCAGTCATTGGTTTCACTACTACACAACACTGCTAACTTAACTGTAGCTATGTGACGACATTAGATCCCCTAATCGTAATTCTATTGGGTTTGCACAGAACACTTAATCTTCTTAAAGGACCCTCACTGATGTGAAGTGAGGAATCAATCAGGAGTCAAACTGTAGAACTAAAACTTGACTACAGTCTAGTGTTTTTTTGGTGTTTTAGGTTCTGGTAAGTTTAGGTTTGTCTATTTGTTTGCTTAAGATTTTTGTTTTAGCCATTTTAAATCAGATCTTAAACTTCTTCATAACTCCTAGGAATTTCGCTACAAGCCGAGCTGGAGTTGAGTTTTAGATGGTGGTGTAGGTGTAGTTGATAAATTTTGGAACAAAGGCTAATCCTGTAATTACCGCAAGGTACAAGGTAGTGTCTCGAGGGGTTTGTTTTCTTAGCAGTTAGCTTACTGGTAGCAACCGCTGGCATGAACTGTTTTGCAGTATACATAATAATTACTAGGATTGCACAGACCTACCCAGGGGAAAAAGTTCAACCTTTGTTGCTAATCAGTGTTTTAGGTACCTTGGAAGAATCGCGGATCTATCTTCTAGCTTGTAAGCAATTCATATTCTAATCATCTCAGTGGGAGAGTAATGGCCAAGTAACACTTCGGTAGACTGTCCTGCCTTGTGTAGCCCAGAAAATTGGGGGAAGAAAGGTGCAATAGATAACAGGTACTGTCCAAGAGAAGGAAAGTTTCCAGAAGCAGCCTCCAGTTTAGCATGTGTGCTGCCGAAGCGAGCATGCAGCCTCGAGTTCACAGTTGATACGTGTGGAAAGAAAGAATCTTCGTGTTTAAGAAACTCAGAAGCTCAGAGGGTAGCAGGTCGCAAGCAGCAGGGAGAAGAGTGAGGACTGCCGCTTGGCCAGCTGAAGGGCTGCCAGTGAGAAACGAGGTTTAGTCTTTGACCCTCCTCCTGCCTCCCTCTCTGTGGCAAGCAAAACACCGAGTAAACGAAAGGCATAGTTCTGAACAGGGGTCCCAACTCTCCCGTGAGATGGCTGTTGCTTTAAGTGGTGCTTTCCCTAGAAAGTTCTGCAGGGAGTTGGACCAATCATCCGAAGTCAGGTGTTGGATCAGATTGGTCAGCTACAGTCGTGTCAAGACAGCATGAATAGGTGAGTCAGGAAAGAAGGCAGAAAGCACTGCAAGGTAGAAATGGAGTAACTGATGCCGTCCCATAGAACGTTTCCATTGGTTGCTGGTTGTTTACATCTTGCTCACTCCTGTCTGGCCTTTGACGGCTCTGGCTTGGACCTAGGAGGCCAGCACTAACCTGGCCCTGATACCGGATACCCATCACAGGAAGATGAAATCTTAGAATGAAGCCCGAGTCAAGTCAGTCTGACATTGAAATGACAAAAGGAAGTCCTATAAAATCCACAAAACAAGCAGCTCACATTGGCCTAGGATAGGTCCTGTCTGGCAATAAGGACATTGAAACTAGAGGGTCCCGAGCACTAAAGAGGTGTTGAAGCTGCTTAAAAGACCCATTTTCCTCGAAAAAGTGCTTAAAATTTTTCTAGGAAAAGAAGTATTTTTGACTTTGGAGAGAGGTTACATTCATGGACGGATTATGTTCTGTATTTAATGTTTGCATCAGTTGTGTGAGTTGAACAACTTTTCTGTAAGGTTGACATAAATTGGCTTTTTATCCTAGGATCGTTTTATACGTCCCATTGCACAAATAAAAATGAAGTATTTTCATAGCTTCTTAAGCAGTGGTATAGACTTGTCACATACAAAGATCTGAAGATACAATTCAATGGGAGCATATCTGATACTTGAAAAAGCCGAAACCAGAAGCAGCTTCTGTTGAAGAAGGCATAATCCTATCTTTCATAGCCCAAGTCTTGGTTTCTGATATTTAGACGTAAATGTGGATCTTAAGAAGTTTATTTCCATAATTCCCGCCTTACATGTAACTATAAGACATCTTTAAAAAAAAAAAAAAGAGGGTGGAACCTGTAGGAGAGAATGATTCTCTGCTCCCACACCCCAGAATAGTCCGTGAAATACTGTAGAAATATTTGTAGAATTGCAAAATACTGTAGAAATACTGTAGAACGGTATTTTTTTTATAAAGCCATTTTCTCCTAAAGTTCTTTAAATGGTTTGAATCGAAACTTTGTCGTTCCCGTTTCTGAGGCTCTGAGAGAAACTCTGTTTCAGTTTTAGCGTTTTTAGTAAGGATATGTGGTGTTCTGACCTTGGCAGTAGGTTGCAGTTGTTAATACAAGCGTTAAAGGATACTAAGTTAGTACTTTGAGGAAGAATCACCTGCATTAGCTCCCAAAACAGTATGAATTTATTAGTGGAAACCGGTGTCTTCATATCGTTAGTGGCCTAAACTCACTTAAAACTAGAGTACCCTTCTGGTAACTTGGATAATTTTTAGATTTGAATGTCCTCCTTGGCCCTATTATGTTCAGCTTCTCCGCTAAAACATGCAGGTGGTAGGTCTCACCAGTTGAGTGGTTGAGTTTTTATTTTGGTTGCTCTAATGCCCATTTTTTGTTTTGTTTTGTTTTTAATACCTAGTTGCCAATGCTTACAGGTACCGTGTTAGACAAATACTAAACATCCTTTGTGTAGCTAACCTTTGTTTTACTAATCTTTACTAACCTTGATAATGAAATAAACCCTTCAGAATTATTTTGGAAGCGACCTAAAAGTGTGCTGATGGATACAGTATGTATCTCTTTGAGTGTGTGGGGTAGGACAAAGAGAAAACCCAGGGTCCGCAAGCATCTTAACATTCCAAAGTTTAAATTTACGTATACGTGAAATCAAATAGTTGAAATAACCTACCTTCATAGTTCATTTTTACTGTGTTTTGCTAAAAACATGGTACTTTATTTGATGGTCACACTTTGATTTGGGGGGTGGCTGGAGCCCCCAAAGTGAGAGGGCTTTAGGTTGGTGGGAAATGGCTAACAGTTTGCACTTACAGTAAGGCTATACTGTCCGACCTACCCAGTTGACTAAAAATCTAGGTGATTGGACATATTTAATTAGATTGCCTAAGGACCTAAATTTAGTCTGTAAGGCTGAGTAGATTGTAAAATACTATGTTTGTAACGTTAACCTAGACTTATTTTTAAAATGTGACACCTGCATGAATTGGGAGGTTACGTTGGGGATGTGCTGTCAGTATGGAAAGCGGAGGAAGGACAGGTATTTGGTAATGACGTAGGTAACTGGGGAATTTCGTTGTGATCGCAGATGAGTATTTGTGAGGGAACAGACAGGCTGCTAAGCCAGCACATCAGGAACCACTGGTTAGGTAGGTTATTGGGACAAGACCTTAACAATGTGCTTAAATTGGTATTTACTTGATCATTGCCTAGGAAGATGACAGTTGTTTTCTCCCTTCTCATGCCAGGATCCAACACATCCTTGCATCTTGACAGGAACAGGGTTTTGCTTTTAAACAAATCTGGATCTGTGGGTATGAGAAACAATATGCTGTAGTTGAAAGTGTCGAGGTAACAACCGTCCAGGCAGATAGAGAAAGGTCTTCACGGGAAAGTTGACTTTCTCCTTTGCTGCACCGTTAGTGACCGCGACGCGGCCCGTGCTGCTGTGGGGATTAGGGGCTGGAGAGCTCGCGGTCTGCCTTACGGACACGCAGCTTCCTGCCATTGCTCTTCCAGTCCGTGATCTCAGAGGAAGTCAGGTCTGCTTGGGACGGTAAAGTATTCTGCACTTGGCAAGCGCTTGAGAAGCATATTCACTAATGAGCATCAGCGAAAAGATTAAGAAACAAAAGCCAAGAACAGGGAGATGGCCAGTATGGTCCGCTGACCTGTGATGTAAAAGCTGTGAAGAATTAGGGCATGCTGAGAGAAGGTGAGGTAAAAGCCATCCTTCCGAAGAATGGTTGGGGTTTACTTGAACGGCAGGTAACAGGTAGCTGTGAACAGAAGGTCTCCTTACGTTTCAGTTGTCTGTAGTGAACGGGAGTGGGAGCATCATGGTCAAGTACAATAAAAGGTTCCAACTTAACATATATTTTTTTAAGGTAATAAAGCAAAAAAAGAAAAAAAAATGCTGATTTAAATTTCATCTCCTTTTCCTTAGTCTGTCCATGTGAATGTGCTGTGTGGAAGAGTAAAAGGGCCCAACTAAATGTGTTCCAGTGATTCTAATAGGTATTCCAAATTAATTGCTGCTTGTACATTTAACACTTGTTACATTGGGCTTCCAGGATCACCTTCATTAGAACTCCCTTATGTAAAAGGATGGGAAAAGGAAATAACTGTTAACCCAGATTGGGTAGATTGTATAAACGGGGGAAAAAAGGTTTTCTCACTTTACCCTTTGCACACCTGAGATGTGAGCTAGTCAGTGGTGGTAAGCAGTTGGCGGTCCTCTCACCTAGGTTTAAGACTGCAAATGGAGCCGAATCCTTGTAAGGTTCTAACCATTCAGATTCCTTCTGTTTTAATTTTTTGTAAGACATTCATTTTAATACTTCTCACTCGCAGAGCTTAAATACTTAAAATATTTTAATGCAGAAAAATGAGTCTAAGATGTCCCTTGTTTTTCCCAACCTTCTGCATCTATGCAAAACGCACAAATACTCTTTACTAGCTTATAAACATTTAGAAACTAGACAGAGCCTTTTGGAGAATGAGGACATAGCGCTCCATGTCAAAGTGGGAAAATCAACTATAGGAAGTAAATTTAAATTGTAAAGACAGAAGGAATAAAAAAGCTCGGTGTCTCCAGAGCAAATAATTTCTCATTGCCCAAGAAGTCATTTAAGACTTGCTAAGAAGCTTAGAGGAAATCTATTGTTCTTCCACCACATACTCCAGAATAATGTATCTTGGTGAAATGAGAGGACCCGTCTGCTATACTGATTTGAAATGTAGCTGTCAGGAGTTGCTCACTGAAACTCAGTTCTCCTGTGTCAACTAAAAATCTAATGGCTGAAAGAGCAGACAGCTCGGTTTCAGACCCAAAAGGTAAAAATCCTAACATTTTGTTCATTTGAGGGGGGAAAATTTTTTTTTTAACTAGAACATTTGTTTCAGAAGCTTTGAATTCAGATGGCAAAGCATAGAGTTCATTGCATATGACTTGTCCTCATGGTCTAAATGGAAGAAACATTTCAGTGGAAACCGATAACATTAAGAAACCAGGGTTGCAGATGACTTTGATTTCCTGAGGGGTAGACCATGCAAGGTGGTTGAACAGATTTTTGTTAACTTGATCTAAACTTAAAAAGGGAACAGTAGAAGCCTTTCTAAATCTCGAACCTGCTTATAATGTCACTGGTAATTTTGTCAAGATAGAAGGACGTGGTGGGCGGGGGCTTGGGGGGGTCATCTATATTCTAGAAAACGAAGAGTAAGGCAAATGTAGTTGAAAACCACTTGCAACACCTGTAGTGTTCGCGTTACAACAGCTTCAAAATGTAAAACTTTTAAGATCTTGGTAATAAGTTTTTGCCCCCAAAGCTTCCGATTTTAAGAGAAAAAGATGGACTTATTGCATAAAATCAGCTGCGTAAGATGCCAGGACTCGGGTGGTGGAGGATATTGGTATATTGTCCTGATTGAATGACCACTGGACCCTATTTTAAGATGCTTCCAAAAAATATTCCAGAGGACCATTAAAAATCAGAATTCGAGCAATCGCTTTAATTTTTCTACTTCAGATTTTCTGTTTACCCAAGTAAAGCACATATATTAACATGAATTTTAAAGGGGTGCCTTGACCCCCATCACTACAGATTTTTATCTAGGAATAGAAGGATTCAAACCCTATTTGATCCCTAGCTCTTTGCTGAAAAGTGCATAAACAGGAATCCTGAATTTATTATATAGACCTCCTCGCATTATATAATCGAAGCAAAGGGAAACCAGCGATGGAGTAGAGGTACGTAGACTAAAAAGATGCTTGCGAATCAAATAATGGTGTTAGGAATAGTTAAAATTTTTTGTTGCCGAACTCAGTCATTATAAATCACAAGTCCAGAGAAAAGCTTCTAGTTAATTTTAAATTCCCTGAGGTCCTTTTACTGTGATGGAAAAGCCAAATAGTCAAGGAAAAGAAGGGAGGGGTTGAGGGAAGGGGGAAATGCTTAGAGCACTAGAAAGATTTAACGAAGTATGATAGATAAAGCCGGGAAAAGTTTCTAAAACTACTAATGACCACAATTCTATTTTAATCAGCTATTTAGCTGGTATCTACTGCTATATCACCTAGTGTGAAGTTCTGGAGTTAACGGAACAATGAAAGAAGCAGTGCAGCTGGAGGCTTCCGAGTGGGCACGAGAGGTAGGTTGCTCGTCAGTCTGGGGCGTGGAAGGCGCGTTTGGATGAGAGGGGAGCCTGGACTGTGTCTCCGGGCGAGTGAATGTTTAGTGATATCCAGCAGAGACGTGTGGATGGTTTCACGCCAGACACAAAGGAGGGTTCTCCATGAGACACTATAGCTTTGCTTGGAGCCTAAGTGACCAGTGAAAGTGGTAGCTAGTAGGAGAGCCTAAATGAGGTGATTCTCCTTCCCAGAGGTTAGTGAGCAGAAGGGACTTGGAGAAGCTGCTGGAAGAAGGCGTTAAGTGGAATGGAAAAGTTGGAGCAGAGGCCGGGGGTCCCCAGCAGAGGGGGGGATGGGCACAGAGTTCACATAGTTTGAGCTTGGAGTTGGGTGGCAGAGGGCAAGTAGATAGGGCTGGAGACCAGAAGTGGGAGTGTGAGGTCTGTCTGGAGTCCTTGTCCGCGGTATTCAGTAGCGACGACATAGGGACCTGGAGTGCGTTGTGTAGCCCAGTAATCTGTTAGCGTATTTTGTAATCTCTTAATAGTTGAGGAACGAAATAGGTATTAATAACCATGTGTACTTACTAAGTGATTATTTTACAAGTTACCCAAGTAAGTGTGTCAACACTTTGTTTTATCCAGGTCTCCAGTTGACGCAGTCCTTCTGCTGTCAAAGTGAACTAACCTTGTTACTGGCGAAGGCCTTGGAAATTTTGCCGGCCAAGAGAGGTTTCTCTTACTCAGGGTAAGCTGTAACCCTCGTATGGGAGAGCTAGGTGGGGATTTAGTTGACTCCATCCGGTTGCCCAGTTCTATACTCTGCATGCGTTTGTAAGCGGAAGCGGAGATCGTAAGTGGCCTGCACAAACGTCGTTAAAGATCGGGGCTGAGGAGTACTCTTCAGGGGTCCCCGTACTCCCATACAGCACTGCCTCCTAAAATGGGAGTGACTGGTCAGTTGGAGTAATGCAGATTGGATTCAACTCTGACTTGTGCCCGTAGAGTGGACAGGTGGTACGGTCTTGGAAACTGCCTTTTCCTTTCTAACAACAGCCTTCCCTAATTAGTGTCCAAGTCCTACCTTTGGTGGCTGCTAGAGGATTAGGATCAGTACAAGTATCTGCGGGCTTGTGCTTGACCGTGGCATTTGGTAAACCGCATAGCCTGTGTGCGCTGCCCCTTGGAAGGACCCCAGGAAAAGTGGGCGCAGGAGGGAAGATGCCCCTTCCTGTGAACCGGACCGAGCACACACTGCCCACTTCCCCCCTTGAAAAGCGGTGAGAGAACAAGGTAAAAATCTCAGGATAGCTTCACCTTCTCTGGCTTACCATGATAACCAAGTAATAGGATCATTAACGATGCCAGAGTCCTTGTCTTTTGTCTGCTGGTCTTTTTCATTATCCTTTCTTAACCAGGAACACCTCTAGCATGTGTTTTGTGTTCTATTTAAAAGATTCTCTTAAAGTAATGTTGACATTAAAACAAATTGCATTGCTTTGGAGAGGGAGTTTTTTTTTCCTGAATGAATAAATGCTGTGGACCTGGTTGGGTGCCTTGTTTTTTGCCCTTTTTTAATAGCAGCGGATTGAATTCTAAATGACATATTAGTGTAATGATGTGTATGTGATCCTGTGGTGGTTTTGCATCAGACTAGTTCTGAAAATACTTCTGTGCGTGCCATGTGTCTATTTAAATTCCAAAACACTGCATACATCCAGAAACATTTAGAGCGTTTAAAAACTACCTGTATCTTTACTTTCGGGGAGATGACCTACCTGTTCTAAGAAATGGAAGAATAGGGTCAAGCAGTGAGTGTTCATTTTTAAAAATAGCAATTTGCAAAGTCAAAAAAAACCCAGTAGTGTTCTTACAGAGGTACTGACTTTAGAAACTGGGAAGTACTGCCTCATTTTTAACAAGGTGCAGTAGTACAGTGATTTGTTTCTAAGAGGAGTTTGGAAATCCAGCAGGAGAGTCTTGTTTATACTCTGGTGTCTGCACCAAGTTCGGCAAGTCCAAAAGATGCTTTCCTGGCAGTAGAGTGAGGACCAGAGCAAGTGTGTGGGCCTTCCTACAAGTGTTTAAAAAAAAAAAAAAAGAAAACTACAACACACACATCTTTTATTTTATGTACTGAAAGTCTGGTGGGACACGCACACACAAGGGTGATCGGCTGCCCTCCATGTGATTCGCACCGACCCCTGCAGCCACCGTCGGGTTTTCAGTGCTTGAGACCCTGCTCAGCTGCCGCTCTTGCTTTGTTTTCTTTCAGGATCAAGGTGGGTACTTTCGTAGAGAATCTGATTTTTAATTCCATCTCTGGCAATTCTTTCCTGGATTCTTAGCTTTGCGTAATTATACCTACAATGGAACCTTACAAGAAAACACAACTGAGTCATCTTTAACAGAAAAGTTCCTCTAGAAACCATTTTGAGATTTGTAGTAACAAAATCTAAGATTACAGATGGTTAACCCAAGACTGTATTAATACAATCGTTCTAATTTGGAGGGCTGTTCTGGAGTGGTTCAGTGTCATTAACAAATCATTAAGATAGGTTTTACCTAAAGTGAGGCTTCTGACCCCATCCAGCTTAGTTTTTCTGGTAGAATCTCCTCCAGTTGGAACCATATATATATACTACGTACTCCTGGCCCTGGCTTTTTTTGCTCAGAACACAGGAAATTCATGCACGTGTTCATCAGGTGTGAGCACATTCTTAAAGGAGGCTTTACAGATGTCATGTCATGAGCGGGAAATGAGAGCATCCGGGGGACCTGAAAGGTTGAGGCCTTCCCAGATTAGAAATTGTAACTTGGTATTGGTGGAAGGTCACGCATTCGTCTGCTCATTTGACAAATGGTACAATGTGTCTGCATATACATACTTGAAAGAGGCATCCCAGCAGTACCATTTTGTAAGGCAAATTTCCATTAAATTAAAAAAAAAAAACATTCCTCGCTGAGGGGGTGGGAGTCTTCCAGTGACAGATTGCTTGGAAAGAGCATGTGCTTGAAATAGATCAATCATGATCCTGGATCTTCTTGAATTACTTGGTACACATACCAGCATCCTAAAGTCACCAAGATAAATCCTCCTACTCCAACATCACATGATCTTCTAATCCTACCTGTCAAAAACCATAACCACCGTAATTAAATTCGACATTAGTCCATTTAGAAAATGTTCATCATACATTAAGAAAAAGATACTCACTAGTTAATAAAAAATGTCCAAGGCCAGCCACAACAGATCCTAATGAACCATACAATACCGAGTCCCGAGCACAGGGAATGTTCTCAACATCTAAAATTCCTAGGAGCTTAAAGGGCTAGGATAAAACAGAAGAGAACCTGGATTGAACAAGTAAATATTTCACTGGTTTGGCAAAGATCACAGTATGTGCTAGGTGATAACCATGAATCTTGGTTTACCATCATTGGTCATCAGGCTTTTGGCCTACAATCTGAATTTTAAGTGGGAAATGTTGAGAACCTGACCAGAAAACCCCATAACAGCAGGGCAGCTTAAACCTAAACCAATTAAATTTGGTGTTAATATTACAAAATTTACTAATTGGTCTGGGGGGTAACAGCATATGCTATTTTATGAGGTCTTTAAACATCTATGAAATGATCTGGGAATCTGGCCATCCCTGGAATGAGCACCATAGTTCTTCCAGTTTGGGGGACACAAAATGGGGAAAGTAGGAATATTCTAACCAGGTTTGCTGATAATAGTAAAGTTAGTAAAGTTTTAAATTCAAGAACTTCACATTTTATTGGTATTAAAAATGTGTGCAGTAGCTCTCCTCTTGTTTCCTTAACTGTGGTGAGAAACTGCACTTGACTGTATTTGAGTCTTTGTTGGTAGACGTGGCAACTACACTTAGGGGAGGGTAGATGTGATGGGAAAAGCTAGAAATCCACAGTTGGGTTTTGTCTCTGCTCTGCCACTAACTGGATCACCTGTAGGATACATGTATTTTTTTAATCTCCGTGGCACACTCTTCTGTAATGAAAGGCATTGGGCTACATGATAAATTCCTTCAAGTGCTAAAATGAATGATTCTAACATTGTTTCTCCGCAGTTTTCATGGGATTTATGGACTTGATTTTCCTGATTAAAAAAAGAAGATACCGCCAGCTTAACCTTCACATGTTTTAATGTGAATGTCAAATGGTACTCTATTTGAGGGCTCTGGGAGGGAAGGACACACTTTTTAAGTCACATTTGTTTCATTGTGGCATTCCCATTAGTAAGGACTTAGAAGACTTAATGAGACTTCCCTAAAACTTGATTTCGTATGAAGCAGGATTTTATGCTAAAACGGGAGGATTGTGTAGGGTGAGGGGATGCCTAGAAAGTAACGGAAAGGGAAAGGAGCCAGAAAAGGCAAGTCCAGTTACAGGCTGAATTACGAAGGATGTTCGACTGTATATTCTCTGGCTGCTTTGGCTCAATCTGCTGCCAGAAAAGACCAAGTGTGATTTGGCTCATAATAAAGCAAAAACTACATATTTTCTTGATTATTCCTTTTTTTTTTTTTTAAAAACTTTTGTCTGTCTCTGTCCCTTCCTCTCCAAACCCCACCCTGACACACAGCCCTAACGTCATTTGGTGGACACAGCAGGTGCTCAGTGTTGCAGGCTTTGACTGTAAAAAGCTCTTCAATGTAAACCTTAGAGGCTGGGGGATTTAATTCTGCTGCTAGGGTATTTTGCTTTATTTAGGAAAAAAAAACCGATAAGTTCGAAAGCCAAGTGGAATACAGTCCTGGCAGGCGGGATGGTCGTGAGCCACTCTGCAGACAGTCGGGCTCCACATTCCAGGCCAGGGCTAACGCCCGCACCTTCAGAGGAGCTTGCTTTCCTAGAGGAAGGCCAAGGTGGTGATTAGTGCCCGCTTTAGGTCTTAGAAGCTAGTAGACCACCACCACCTTCCACCACAGGGGTTGGGGGGGTGGTCCTGAGAAGAAAAGGAACTATCGGGCAGGCCGCTGCAAACACCACACCATAGCTGTTTTGTGTGGCTTCCCTTACATGGCAGAACCCTAGCGTGACCCCAGGGTACCCCCGAATCTGCAGACAAAACATTTGTGGGGCACTTGGACAACATGCTCTTAACCCCAGTTCTTCACAAAGTATAAGTATGCTTGCCAAATACCGAGAGTGCTGCTCAAGTCAGCTAGGACGGCATCTTTCTCAGTCTCGAGGTTTTCATTATCCCTGCCCCCCCTCAGATGCTGACTCTGGTCTGGGATGGGCCACGGTGATCTGAGTTTGAAAGACGTAAGGATTTTTGTTTTTTCTTTCTCCCCCGTGAACCTATCAGATTGAGGAAACCGCTTTTAGATACTACTTAGAAAAATAGTTTTGGGTGCCTGGGTGGCTCAGTTGGCTAAGGCTCGCTATTTTCTGGCTTGGGTCATCCTCTCAGGGTTGTGCGATGGAGCCCTGCATCAGGGTCTGTGCTCAGCGTGGAGTCTGCTTGCGCCCCCCCCCCCCCGGCTCTCTCAAAATCTTTAAAGTGCTTTTAAAAGGTGTTCAAAAATAATCGTAGTTTGGCGTGTCTGGGTGGCACAATGTGAAAAGCGTCTCTTTTTGAGTTCAGGTCATGATCTCAGGGTTCCCAGCTGGAGCCCCGCGTCTGGCTCTTTGCTCAAGGCCAACTGCTAGAGATTCTCCCTCTGCCCCCTTCCCCCTGTGCGCCCTCTAAAATGAATACATCTTTTTAAAAAAATCTGCTTATTTAAAAAGATGCCTTAACAGAAATTACATCTGCTTTTTAAAATGGAACCTTTTAAAGCCCAACATGTGGCTCCAGGCCAAGGGTGCTGCCGCCAGACCCTCTCAGCATTGATCAGCCCCACGCCCAGCAAAACTGGGCTTGCGTTAGCAAGGCAGAAGCTGGGAAACCAGCGCTGATCTGATAAATGCCCTGATTTGGAGGTGGCGTGGTGGTGGTGGGGGGTGCTCCTGCCAGGCCCGTTACATTCCTTGTTCTCAACCTCTCATGTGGCCAGATCTCCAAAACCTGTTCTTTAATTGTCACTTAACCATTTGGTCATAAATGAAAAAACGAGGCTCAGGGAGACGTTTTCCAAAGGTTACACGTCTTGTGGCGGGAGGGGGTGGACAGGACTAAGTACATAACCGTTTCTCTGCAATTTGTATCAAAACTGGGTAGGAACGCAGGCTGACTTAAGAGCATAATCTTCTCTTCACTAGTAGAAAATTCTCGGCCTCCTGGTAAAGTTGGAGTTTAGACTACAGATTACTTAAAAGCAAATACAGGAAAATTAAGCACATACAATGTTTTTAGAAAGTACACTGAACTATAAGTCTCAAATTAATAGAGGGTTCAAGCCATAAATCCCTTTTAAGTAGTTCTATTTATGATGTACGTGTTTCACATTTTTTTTCCCTGCGTAGTCTGCAGTCTTAAGGTTTAACTTCTGCTGTTAACAAACTTAAGCCTTCAACTAATGAAAGTTTAAACTCATAGGCTAAAAAAAAATTTTTTTTTTTCCGGTAAACGACACCCAGCATGGGGCTCAAACTCACGACCCCAAAATCAAGAGTCCAGCCCTCTGCCAACTGAGTCAGCCAGGCATCCTGTGAAGTTTTTAAGCTTAGATTTAGAAAGGCAGATCTTCCAGCTCACCTTGATGGAACTGAAAGATGCTTAAAAGATTTCTAAGCTGGAACATCAATTTAATAATTTAAGGAAATATACTGAATTAGAGCCAGCCCATTTCCCACTGCCAAACATCTCTGCATCAGTGTACAGAGTCCTTCCTCTTGCTGCATAGGGTGAACTGGATCTCTCTCTTTTTAAAAGATTTTACTTGAAATGGAGGGCGAGTGGGGGTGGGGGGGAGGGAGAAGCAGACACTCTTCTGAGCAGAGAGCCGGAGGCAGGGTTCCATCCCAGGACCCTGGGATCATGACCCGAGTGGAAGGCAGACACTTAACGACTGAGCCCCCCCCAGGCGCCCCACTCTTCTATGTAAACCTGGTCCTAACTGCAGTTGATTGCACTGCAGAAGTTGCTTCTAGTCACCCTGTCCTCATCTGCACCATTATTTTTCCTCTCCAGTATAAACAAAAAACTCTCTTGACGCTCCTTCCCTCCATAAGCCTCCTAAGCTACTATCCCATTTCTCTGCTCCCTTTCACTGCAAAACTCGTTAACCTACGTGTTAGAAACCTGTTTAAGTCCCTTCAAAGAGCATTTATCCCTCCACTGCACCGCAGCAGCTTGGTCCAGATCAACACATGGCACAGATAATCATTTGTTTTTGAAACATTTTCTTGGCTTCAAAGAGGACGAGGCTTCCTGGGTTTCCACCTCACTGGCCATTCCTAGCAGTTTGGCTTCTGTTCCCTCCTCTGATGACCTTTCAGTCTGAAGAGCTGCCCTGGCCCGCTCAGAAATGCAGGCTTTCAGTTACATGCCATTTACACGACGATGCCTGCCAATTTGGTAAATCACATCTAACCTCTCCCAAGTGTTTTGTCTTCTAATTCATTGGTCTAGCGACACCTTTTGTATGTCAAAGAAGCGCCTTGAACTTAGGATTTCCAATTAGAATTATTTTTCAGGCATCACTACTCACCGAATTTGCATACCAAAACCCTAGGAGTCATCCTTGATTTCTTCCATCAAACCCATGTTCAGTGCTCCAGCAAGTCTGGGATATACCAGAACCGAATACAGCTGGAACTGAACCACTTCTCACCTCTGCTGCCGCTACTCCCAGACTACCATGGTCTCTCACAGTATCTTAAAAGGTCTCGATTCCACTCAGATGGCTGGATCATGGTCCTCTGAAAACCCTCCATGCCTTACAACTGCTGGAAGGCCCTGCCGGACCTGACACCCACCCTCCTTGACCTAGCACCCATCCTCCTTTCTCGTATCCCTCTTTATCTTGTCTTCTAGTCCTCGTACACTGGCGCTCCTCTGACAAAACGAGACCTAGCACGTGTTGCCTTTCTCCAGGATCTCAGCATGGTTGGCTCAGTAAATGAAATTGTGATTTCCTGTTTGATTCCTGCAGTAGAATGTGAGTTCCACAAGGAACATTTCGCCTGTTTTGATCAAGGCTGTATCTTTAGCTCCTAGTTTAGTGCCTGATACTCAGTAGATACATAAACCACTTTTTTCAGTGGGTTTATTAATAAATTTAAAATTTACCTACAGCACCTTCCTGGTAGGCATGTACCAAATTTCGTATTTTAAAGTTTCCTGGAGAGTAAAGAATGGGAGCAGAGTTTTTGAGGGTTAGTTCTGTCAGTTTGATAACTGCAGGCTTCCTTCTCTGACATTACCTTGGGCTACTAATTCAGTCCTAGCTTATGATATATAAATTTTATAATCTCCTTAGTGAGCTTTGATACTAGTATTTCATGAGCAATTTATAAGTCTTTGGTTGTTTTTTTCTTTAACCTCACCAGACAAATCTGGTCAGTGCCCAGTTTTAGGGCTTGTACCTATCCATTTCACCAACCACAGTATTTTGTTTTACTAATGATGAACCAATTAGGTCATTATTATTATACTTTCCATTTTTTTGACTTTTAATGGCTAAACCATACTTCTGATCCTTAAATGATGGCAGTTATCTCCTATCAAAGGCGATAACCAGACACAAGAGGGATAAAAGCCCCGTTTATATAGTTATGGTGCCTCTTGAAATAAGCCACTTTTAAGTAAGGACACACTTGGTTACATTAAGCATATTCCAAGTAATATTTGAGGCATGAAAAACAAAAGATACCAATAGCGTCAAAACCGACACACTGTTTTGATTTTGAATCTGGAAATTATCCAGTATTTGTTCATATTAACCATTTGATCTTGGTGAAATTTAAATGTTAAAGTCCCCAGAAAAGCAGTAACTTTGAATAAATAGCAAAATTTTCAAGCTGGAGAGCGCATATTCTGTAATTGTAGATTAGGTGCATTCTGGCACATAGCGGGTCTTGAGTCAATACTTGTGCATCCCTGATCCACTGTTAACATCTTTATAAGCTTACCACTGGAAAACGGCTTTTTTCCTATTTTCTGAACATCTACTATCTGTTCAGCACTGAGGTGGTAAATTGGGTTCCCTTAAGGAGCCCAAGGAGCAGATGACAGAAATCGGGGACTTGCTGGAATGATGCAGCCAAGTAAGGCGCCAGGGAGCTGGGTGGGGGTGGAACAGTCGCATTTCAGTCTACGCTGGGGAGTCAGGAGCGCCCCCCGCTCCCGGAGAACGCGCCCTCCCTTCGCGGCCCACCGTCTCCAAAGCCTCTGGAAAGTAGACGAGCCGGACACAGGCTGACAAGGGCTTGGTCAAGGGCTTGAGCCGGACACAGGCTGACAAGGGCTTGGTCAAGGGCTTTACGGTCCAGGCCAAGGAACTCGGGTTTTATCCCGGGAGCCACGGGCTGTGGCGACTGGATCTTACGCAGAGAGGTGGAATGGTGCGGTTTACAGGTCAGCGCACTGAAAGGGAAACCCCTCCGCTTGACATCCGCTCCTCCCGCTCAGGATCTAACCCAGGTTTTCACTGCTCGACAGCACTTCTGGGTCCCTCCGTGTTAAGTACACCGCATCAGCCTGTCCTCCGGGAGCTCGGAAACCACGCTCCCCCGGCGCCAGCCCCTTCCAGCGCACAGCTCTCCCGCCCGGGGCTTCATTCCCCCCCTTCCCCCAGGCCCGGCGAGGGAGCTAAAGCGTGCCGGGGTGGGGACGGAAACTGTCTGGAGCCCGCGACGCCGGAGAAGCCAGGCACGGGGCCCGGCTCGGGGTCTGCAGCCCGCCCCCCGCCCCCCGCCCCCCGCCCGAGCGCCCCGCGCGCTTCGCGCGCCCCACCGCCCCGTTACCTTCCCTTTGGCGGGCTCGCCGGGGTCTGACGCGGCGGCCATGGGCTCCGGTGGGTGCCTGCGGCCCCGCCCCGCCCGCGCCGCGAGCGGAAGCCCCGCCAGCCCCGCCCCCGCGCGCCGGCCGCCATTTTAGGGAACGTTTCTGCGTCTCTGCAGTGGCCGCGCCGGGCAGGCTCCTGGCCTGTGGGGCCATCTCCTTTGTTCAAACTAACGGGTGACGGCTTCTCCCTAGCGGGCCCTCCGTAGCCCGGGAAGCCGGAGCCGAGAGAGGAGAACAACGCGTGAAACACCCCTGCACCAGGATCCTCGGCGGGGCGGGGGCGAAACAGCGCCCTGGAGCCTCGAGCCTGTGCTGCTTCCCGCCCCAACCCCCTCCTTCCGCCCCAACCGCCATTTCTACCCGTCGGCCGCGGGCTCGCGCCCGCGTCCCTGGACGCCGGGCGCGCGCGCGGGGCGGGGCCGGACCGGGGCCGCGGCAGGGGCGGGGGAGCGGGCGCGCCGCCGCCGCTTTGTCCTGCGCGCGGGCCCTGCGGCGGGGTCGGCAGCCCAGCCCGCCCCCAGCCCTGGCCCACCGGCCCGGAAGTTGCCCTCCGCTCGCTCGCGGCCCGCGTCCCCTGCGTGTCCTTTGTCCTTCCGGCCCCAGGCCGAGCCGTGGGTACCCCCGGCGGCTCCCCAGCGCCGGCAGTTGTGTAGCCCCGAGCGCCTGTCCCTTGCACTTCAAGGTCCCGCGCCCGCCCGCCGCCTCCCCTTTTCGCTCCATGACTTAGCGGCTTTAAAATAGCGCCGCCCCGCTCGCCCGAAGGAGACTGGGGACAAAATGGAGGGCGCGCTCGGGGGCGGACGTGCGTCAAGGCGTCCGGGCCCCAGCGCGGGGCTAGAAGGCCCTTGCGGACGGGGGCTCCGGGGCGGAAGAGGCCGGGAGGCGGCTCTGTCCGCGCCCTGGTGAGGGCCCGGCGGTGGGCGCACGCCTCCCGTCCTCTGCACCTTGTGTCGCGCGGCCCGCCTTTGTGCCCTTCCCGGGGCGCGTCCGGGCACGCGTCTACGCGGCAAGCGCGCCAGCCATGTGGCAGTGCCGGTCGCCCCGTTTCGGCTCGCCACCTCGCCTTCGCCTGACACCTTTCTGCGGTCCGGGTGCGCTACGCGGTGGACGACTGGTCCGCGCGAGTGGCTGACGGTCCGCCGAGGGCGGGAGGAGCTCCGGGGAGCTCGGACAGTTCTGCAGAGTGTTGCGCACCCCTGCGCTCCTGCTCTGGGGGTTCTCCCGGGACTGCCGGGCTAAGGTGCTTTGAGCTCTTGGTCTGGAAGGTTCCACTCCGTAGAGGAGAGAGGAGTTCTTTTGAAGCAATTCCTAATTACCTCGTAAAGGAAGGAGAACTGGAAAAGTACCAGGTGAAACACCTAGAGCATCCTGTTGTATTTCTTACGGTGGCTTCGAAGATTGTAAACCTCTGTTTGTGAGAACTGTAAACTCCTTCTTCAAAAAGTATTTTTATATATGTTTTTTATATTAAAAGTTTTATTTTCACAGAAATTGCCTGCATGTTTGTTTTTCACAGTTTACAGAGTGGGGAAGTAAAAAACGTCTTCCACTCCCACCCTACCCTCCTCCCCTAAGGTAAACTCACCAGTTTTGGTGTGTCTGTTTCCAAAATATTCCTTTTTCTCCTTTTTTTTTTTTTTTCTTTACTAAAACAACGCTGGGATTTAGGATACAAAGCGGAAGTCTCTCCATGCCACACGTGCCCCTCTTCGTGCGGCTCCCTGTGTATGTATCTTTGCATTCAATACTTTTTACCATTGAACTCTATGTTGGCAATTTTTTTCATGCAAGTAGGTATAGATTTTCTCATTCATTGTAAAGGCCGTTCATCAGTTCTTCATCAAACCTCATCTTCCTTCTGATTGACATATAGAAAACACTAATCCCCCCCCCCCCAAAATAGAAAAAAGAAAAACTTCAGGAGCCTTTTTATGCTTGTATCTGTGTGCACCTGTTCGAATATTTCTGTAGGGTGGATTTCTGGAAGTGGCCTGATCGGAAGAGGGATGCACATTAAAAAATTGAATATGTACTGCTAAATGGTCCTCCAAAAATACTGCCAATTTACATTCCCAGTGACAATGTATGAGAGTGCCTGTTTCCTCAAACTTTTTAACACCGCATGTTTGGTTTTAAAATTTCTGCAGATCTGATGGGTGAAAAGTCGGGTCTTACTGCCTTAAACTTTCCTGATTACTACTGTGGGTGAGCACTCTTTCAAATGTTGATTGGTAATTCTTTTTCCAAGAATTTGTGTAACAGTTTTGTGCGTTAAAATTTTTGGTTGTGTATGTGATTTCCTTATTAGTTGATAGCAGCTCTTTATGGTTTTGGCTTTTAACTCATGAGTTATTTCTATTCACTTACTGTTAATTTAGTTTATGGAGACTTAAACTTTTCTTTGAATAATGGAGTCTAGGGGTGCCTGGGTGGCTCAGTGGGTTAAAGCCTCTGCCTTTGGCTCAGGTCATGATTGGGATCTAGCCCCGCATAGGAGCCTGCTTCCTCCTCTCTCTGCCTGCCTCTGCCTACTTGTGATCTCTGTCAAATAAATAAATGAAAAAAAATCTTAAAAAATAATAAAAAATGGAGTCTAACCAATTTTTTATGACTTTACATCTTGTGTCTTGCTTGTAAGCCTTGACTCCCATAATTTATTTACTTATTTAAATATTATTATTATTTAAATGTTTTATTTATTTGACAGACACAGCGAGAGAGTGAACGTAAGCAGGGGAGTGAGAGAGAGAAGCAGGCTTTCTGCTGAGTAGGGAGCCCAATGCAGGGCTTGATCCCAGGACCTTGGGATCATGACCCCAGCCGAAGGCATCCCAGTGATTAAGCCACACAGGCATGCCCTGACTCCCATAATTTAAAAATGCTCTCATAATTTTGAAAATGATCCTCATATGCTCCCTTTCTCATTAATAATTTTAATCGCTTACGTCTTATTTCTTAAAAGATCAACTTTTGGCATTATTGACCAAGGTTTTTATTTTATCTTTTTTCTAGCTTTTAGAATTGACTCCTTAGTTCATTTATTCTCCATCTCCTTAACCAAGAAAGATGTTATAAAATTTCCCCTGAGAATCATTTTATCCCATGTTATCTCATAGATTTTGACAGGCAATGTTCCTATTAACCTTTTTTTCTTAAAATTTTAATAGTTTCAGCTTTTCTTCCTGAGTAAGTGTGGCTATGGTTTTGGAATTAATTTTTAGTTTTTTGGTTTTGTTTTACACTGTGGCATTTTTATTTCTACTTTTTGCAATTTATTGATTTGTGTATGTTACCTAGCAGATCATTTTGTACGTGTTCCATAGGTAAATTTGAAAACAGTGTGCCCGCATCGGGCTCTCTGCTCAGTGGGGAGCCTGCTTCCCCCTCTCTCTGCCTGCCTCTGTCTACTTATGATCTCTGTCAAATAAATAAATAAAATCTTAAAAAAAAACCAAAAACTGTGTGTTCTCGGTATTAGCATTAAGTTAAGGTTATTATAATAGCATAATGGATGTAAATATATGGATATAGAAACTATTAATAGTATAAAATTAAACTTATTATCATTCAACCATCTTTTTATATGGTAAGGGTTTTTGCTTTGCCAGCAACAGACTCGGACTCTAATCAGCTTAAACAAGAAATGTACTGGGAAGATGTCAAGAAATTTACCGAACTGATAAAAAGTTGAAAAGCCAGCTCTAGGAAAGGACAGCATCTGGGACAGCTATGGGGGTCCCAGAAGCAAGAAGTAAAGAGTAAAGTGATTCTTCAGGATAAGAGTGACAGCAAGGAATCATCGTGATACAAGGAACCAAGATGCTGGACCTGTTCAGCCTTCCTCCCGCCATGGGGCTTCCTTCATCAACGGCGCTGTTGTGAGACTTCTGGTTTGTTTGGCCATGGACATGGACGTAGGACCCTGAATGAGGTGGTGCTTCAGTATAGTGGGTGGAGTGAGCCCGGAAAAACTCCTCTCCCTGTTCCTTCCCTCATGGTGGCTATAAACCCTTTGGCTCACTGCCCAGAGTCTGTGCTTTCATTTTCTCAGCTGGGAGAGAGCATCGGCTCTCAGTAACCCCATCCTGGAGAGCTACGGTCGGTGGTCTGCAGCACGATGGTGGGAGGGAAAGGGGAATATCATTTCAGGGGTTTGGCAGGGCTGTACGGGCAAAACTCACCTTTCGAAGTTCTCTCTCAGGCTGTTGGGTTATTTTTAAACTGGGTGTGTTGGGTTTAATAATCAATCTGATTGCAGTTCCTCTGTGTCATCAGGAAATTCCTATAGTCCTGGTCTGCTGCTTGTGCATCCTCCTATCTTTCCAGAAAAGGTACCGCGTTATCTTTCTATTCCTTTCATCATTTCAAAAGGTTTCAGAGAAAGGAGTGGTAAAAAGTTGTTCTGTCAGACCTCTATAATGTTCATAGCCGAGCCATGTAGAGTACTAGGATTCTATTTCTTTTCTTGTGAAACTTTTTTTTTAGAGTTAATAATTGCTTTATTTGTTTAATTTTGTTAGAGCTAGGTCTTACTGGCTCTTTTCTGCATAAGAAATCTGAATTTCATCATATAATACTTGGTTCTTGGAACAGATGAATATTAGGTGCTCATTTCGTTTTCGTAATGACTCTTGAGAGCTGGTAGTGAGCATCTCTTGTCAACTGTTCAATGACTTTATGTTGGTAGCTTAAAATCAGCTATAATGGAAGTATTTATGCCATGGAAATCAACAAATGCTACAAATCAGGGCTTTTTTCTTTCTTTTTTTCCCTTCAGAGTGGTTTACTGATACACCACTGCATACACCCATCACTAACTTTTCTCTCAGGCTTCTGCAGAGTGATAAAATTCCTACAGTGTATCAAACGCAGTGTATAATTGGCCTGTCAGTTTTTTGTTTGGTTTGGTTTGGTTTGGTTTGGTTTGTTTTTGGAAGACATCTGTCCTGGAGCTTTCCTCTTTGTGACCCAGTTCAGAATGGTTTCGTTCTCTGACTGATTCCCAGCCATGATCCTGGAGACTCTCATCACCTCTTCCCTATGATCTCCTGCCTCCTCAGTTCCTCATCTTCCTCTTTGTTGGCTTACTCATTTTGGAGGGCTGCATCCTCTAGTGGCTTCCTGGAAAAAGGTTGCTTAGAAGATAAACATTTGGGGGTCATCTTGCCCCCAAATATTTTTTCTCCTGTCAACTTCGATATTTAGATAAAATTGCATTTCTTGAATTAGTCTCCCCCAGAATCATTATCTTTCCTACAAATAAAGTAATCTACATAATCATAATGCCATTATCCCACCCAAGGGAAGTCAGCAAAAATTCTGTAATTCATCTAGAATATCGCCCATATTCAGTGTTCCCCGGTTGCTTAGAGAAGTTTTTCCCAATTCCCAATGCTTTTGTTTTTGTTTTCTTTTTCTTTTCTTTTTTAAAATTTTTTCTCTTAAGATTTTATTTATTTATTTGACAGAGAGATCACAAGTAGGCAGAGAGACGGGGAAGCAGGCTCCCCTCGGAGCATGGAGCCCGATGCAGGGCTCAATCCCAGGACCCTGAGATCATGACCTGAGCCGAAGGCAGAGGCTTTAACCCACTAAGCCACCCAGGCGCCCCTTGTTTTTGTTTTCAAACAAGCATCCCAAACAAGCATTTGATTGTTATGTCTCTTCAGTCTTTGTCTAGGACAATCTCCCCATCTTATTTTATGACACTGAATTTTTGGAAACTAATAAGAGAATTGTTTTGCAGAATGTCCCACATTCTGGATTAACTCTTCGTATCATTTAACTTGTGTGTTTGCTATCCCCTTTATTTTCTGTAAAGTGGAAGTGAAGTCTAGGGTTGCACTGTCCAGTATGGTGGACGCCAGCTTCATGTTGCTGTTTTACACTGGAAATATGTGTGGCCAGTGTAACTGAGAAGGTAAATTTTAAATTAATTTCACTTGAAATGATTTGGACTTAAATTTAAAACTCGTGCTCAATTTCATTATTGGAAAAATTTTAAGTGTTTTATTTTGAAAAACAGGTATGCAAATCTACCTTTTCAATGGTAAATTTTATGAAATCTTTGAAATCTATGAAATCTATGAAAATTATGAAATACAGGTCAAATATTTCCAATGAAAACTTAGCATCTGAATTGAAATGTGCTGTAAGTGTAAAAATAACACAATGGATTTTGAAGATTCACTACAAAAAAAAGTAAAATACAAAGTTTTTCTATTATATGTTGAAATACTAATATTTTCAATATTGGGGCGAATTTAAGTATATTAAATCAACTTTACCTGGGAGTTTTTTGGTTTCATTTTTACTTTGTGTGGCTTCTAGAAAATTTAATATTACACACGTGGCTCACATTATATTCCTATCGACATGCATCACCTAGCAGCCTGATTGAATTCAAGTTAAACTTTTTTAAAAAAGATTTTATTTATTTATTTGTCAGAGGGAGAGAGATCACAAGCAGAGGGATCAGCAGGCAGAGGGAGAAGCAGGTTCCCCACTGAGCAAGGAGCCTAATGTGGGACTTGATCCCAGGACCCTGGGATCATGACTTGAGCCAAAAGCAGACATTTAACTGACACTTAACCCAGGCATCCTATGGTGATTTTCTTATTTTGTCAATCCATCTCTGTTTGTTAGCTGGCTTTGGTCTGTAAAGAGCTTGCTCCTCCCCTTTAATAGATCTATACTGATATAATTTCATGTATATATGTATCTAATATGTTACAATTAATTATAGTCATTCTTTTCATGCTCTGTGTACATTCCCTGCCCCAGACCTGTAATCAACTGTTTCTTCAAAGAACTCTTGTTCTTTTAGTGGGGATTACATTGCTTCTTAAAGCCACTTGAGATGAATATTTTTTTTTAAACATTTTATTTATTTATTTGACAGAGAGAGAGATCACAAGTAGGTAGAGGCAGGCAGAGAGAGAGGAGGAAGCAGGCTCCCCGCCAAGCAGAGAGCCTGATGCGGGGCTTGATCCCAGGACTCTGGGATCATGACCTGAGCCGAAAGCAGAGGCTTTAACCCACTGAGCCACCCAGGCGCCCCGAGATGAATATTTTTTAAGCATAGGAGAAACATTGATGGAATTTTATTCAAGATCTTTACCTAATGCTTTGTGCACACGTTATTCCGTCTGTGTAGCTGATCACAGAATTGAAGTGTTATATCGCAAACCATTATTTTTCCCACTGCATGGCAAAACTGAATCTTGGATAGCCTTAGCTTTCATATTTGCCAAGTGAGGCTAAAACACCGTCTGGTGTCCATTCTCATCAGTGTGTATGGCCTGTCCCAGGATGGAGATGTCAGCCTCTGCTCCTCCCAGCATTATCCTCTCCCCTGGATACCCCCTGCCCTGTTTTTTAAAATTTCAGTCTTCTAACTCCCCAGTTTATTTTGAAAACACTCTTTTCTGAAATATATTCACATATATTAGTTATCTAATATTAGTTATTATTAGTTATCTAATGTGATTATCTATTATGATTAGTTATCTCAAAGGGCATAGAAGTTGTACATATTTTCCTATAAATTTATGAAATACTGATGAAAGAATATTCTTTTTATTTATTATATATTAATATTATATTAATTATACATTATATTATATATTAATGTACATTAATATATAATATATTAATTATATATTATAATATATATTAATTATATATTACTAGCATATTAAATTCAAGCATTCAACATAATACAATTCCTTTTCAACCTTTCCAATGACTTTTCCCGCCTAAGCCAACATGCATGTGCCGCTGGTGTCCGTGTGTTTGTGAAAACAGACCGACTCCTCAGACTGCGCAGAAGCCAGGCCAAGCAAGCAGTGGCCTTCTTTGAGGATATATTAAAATCTCAGAGGTACGGTGGTTCAAATGGGAACAAATAAGCCAATTTTCTTAGGAAATAAGCATACGAAATTTAAGAAGTATTAAAGGTGCTAATGATTAATCCACTAAGTCTTTCTCTTTTTCCTGTCCTTTGATTATTTATTTATTTTCTCTCTTTTTTTTTTTTTCCTGTCCTTTTAATAGACAAGTGTGTATTACGGGTGTATGAATTAAAACACTTCTTTTTTTTTTTTTTAAAGATTTTATTTATTTATTTGAAACAGAGAGAGAGAGAGAGAGAGATCACAAGTAGGCAGAGAGGCAGGCATAGAGAGAGAGGAGAAAGCAGGCTCCCCGCTGAGCAGAGAGCCGATGCAGGCCTCGATCCCAGGACCCTGAGATCATGACCTGAGCCGAAGGCAGAGGCCTAACCCACTGAGCCACCCAGGCGCCCTGAATTAAAACACTTCTAATCCAGAGTGGGAGCTCCTGTGCTTGGGGCTGTTCATGTATCTAATCTTATTCAGTAAAAGGCCCTACTGTGGAAAGATGAGAAGTATCAAGGAGGATAGAAGGCACCGGTTCTTCACCAGATTGTCTGCCTAAACCTCCTAGAGAGGTAGCATACGTCATTTGTGTCAGTGAGCTCCGAGGTTGACTCGAGCCTTGACAAGCTTTTATTGACTTCATTATGTTCTCCGGTGCTGGTCTACTATTTTGTTCAGCCCGCTATTGTTGTAATTGAGGCAAAGTGGGAGGTTCAGCTGGTCTGAGCATACTTAATGTACCCCATAAACTGTCTGCATTAAAGATTTTTATTTATTTTTCTGCCAAACATGACAACTGACTTCCATCTACAACTATCTTTTTTTTTTTTAGGAGTATTTTTTTTTTTTTAAGATTTTATTTATTTGACAGAGAGAGACACAGTGAGAGAGGGAACACAAGCAGGGGTAGAGGGAGAAGCAGGCTTCCTGCCGAGCAGGGAGCCCAATGCGGGGCTCGAACCCAGGACCGTGGGACCACAACCTGAGCCGAAGGCAGATGCTTAATGACTGAGCCACCCAGGCGCCCCTACAACTATCTTTTTAGGATAAAAAACAGTGAGTCCATGGGAGAAACTCCTGTGGCCTTGAGCTATGGAACATGAGCCTCCCTGCGGGGTCGTCGAAGCAGTGCTGGTGTCCAGCAGTGAATGGGCGCAGCAGCGTCTAACTGCGGGTACACAGTCTCAGAATCCGAGTCGTTCCCACAGCAGGGATCTTCCATAACATGCTGTTTCTGTGGATCAGAGCTCCCAAGTCATTCAAATTTAGCTTGGCGGTCTTGGATGTGATGCCATTTTCTGTCAGTCTTGCAGATTGCTCCCGACATGCGTACTTAGTACACAATCGAAGGAGGCAAAGTCTTCACTGGCAACCTCCCTATTTCTTTTTTTTTTTTTTTAAGATTTTATTTATTTATTTGACAGACAGAGATTACAAGTAGGCAGAGAGGCAGGCAGAGAGAGGAGGAAGCACGCTCCCTGCTGAGCAGAGAGCCCGATGCGGGGCTCGATCCCACGACCCTGGGATCATGACCTGAGCCGAAGGCAGAGGCTTTAACCCACTGAGCCACCCAGG
This sequence comes from Enhydra lutris kenyoni, assembly GCF_002288905.1. NCBI lineage: Eukaryota > Metazoa > Chordata > Mammalia > Carnivora > Mustelidae > Enhydra > Enhydra lutris. The sequence goes on along the minus strand of NW_019154108.1, from coordinate 9,950,235 downwards.
CGCCCCACAACTTCCCTATTTCATGCGGACTTCGCTGCATCGTCCAGCTGCCAGTTATCTGCTCCAATACTCCATCTCTTTCTGGTTGCCAGCCCCGGGCTCCCTCTCAGTCCTGCCCAATGGCAAGCTCAACACCCTGTGTGAGCCTTTCCCTTTCTGAGCAGTGGTATCAAATTTTGATACTTTACAAAATATCCATGTGTAACAAATTGAAAATGTAAAATCCAAAACAGAACTGATTCCTCATAAATAATAGGCGAATTCTTCTTGTATTTGTTTTGTGCCCATAAATTCTCTGGGATTATCGTTAAAATGCAGATTTAATTCAGTAAGGTCTGTTGTGGGGCTCAAGAGGCTGCATTTCTAGCAAGATCCTAACCAGTGCTGGTTTGGCTGGTCCTGGGACCTCGCTTTGAGTGGTAAGACCACAGATTTCAGCTTTGACTCACATATAAAAGTGAGAATTCTCACCTGTGAAAGTGAGAATATGCAATTGCAATATGTCTGTTAAAGCGCAAATACCAAAAACATTCTAAATATTCTTGAATGGGAGAGTGGATCAAGTAATTGTGGTGACATCATCCATAACATACATCAGTGAAAACAAACTAGGTCAATGTGGATGATTTATACGAACATATTTTAAACAAAATGTATATCACACAAAAATGTGGAAAGCAGGGGTGACTGGGTGGCTCAGTGGGTTGAAGCCTCTGCCTTCAGCTCAGGTCATGATCCCAGGGTCCTAGGATCAAGCCCCTCGTTGGGCTCTCCGCTCAGCAGGGAGCCTGCTTCCTCCTCTCTCTCTGCCTGCCTCTCTGCCTACTTGTGATCTCTACCTGTCAAATAAATAAATAAAAATCTTTTAAAAAATATGGAAAGCATTTCCATAAAGCTTAAAATTATGCAGACTAATACCATATATGTAGGGATGCATATACATGTAGTAAAAACATAAAGATACACCTAGAAATGATAATACCAAATTCAAGCAAGTATTTCCTTTTGTATGGGAAGGGGTATGTCACTAAGGACAGGCAACCAAGAAGATTCTATTCTATTTTATAGTTACTCCCTAAACTGGGTGATAAAGGTAAATGCTGTATTTTACACCTTTGAATGGCTTTAAATATTTCATAATTACATTTACAAAGCATTCTAAATTCATCCAGTGTAAGTTTACCCAACTTACAAACATTCACGAAGGAAATCTCTAGTATATGCTGCACTTCTCCAAGGTCTTGCGAGGAAAGGGCATAAAGGAGAAGTAGAAGAGCCTTAAATTGGGAAAAGAGATCTGAAAGAGGAAAGAGGGTGGTCTGGAGAATTTTGGCTTCCCTCCCCTCCTCCTCAGATTTGTTCACGTCCGGTTGCAGTCAAGCTTGGATACAGAGTTCCTAATCAATCGTCACACCCGCTGCTGGTAAAGAATTCCCACACCCCGCCTGTCCTGAGTGTGGTTAATCCAGCGCTGACCTATTGCACAGGCGCTGACCGGCCTCCTTCAAGCACCACCAGCTCCTGCCTAGATTACTGGCAACCTCCTGGTTGGCCTTTCTGCCTCCACTCTTGACCCTCAGATGGTCTTTGCCTCATGAGGGTCAAGGTTGTTCTTTCAAGACAAATCAGAAAAGTCATTTATGTACTCCCAACCATCCCTGGCTGGCTCATCGTAATATCTAGAATGAGGTCCCCAGTCCTTAGCATGACCTGCTGGCCTCTCCCACCGCTCTGACCTCGTGTCCTGCTCTCCCCTCTTGACCCTACACTCAGGGGCCCCGGCCTCCATGTACATATCCAATGCGCAGACTCATTCTTATTTCAAGGCCCGGAGTGCCCGTTCCCTGCCTGGATTTTCTCTTGGGTCTTTCCTCCCCATCATCCAGGTCTCTGCTCAAATACACCTCCCAAAAGAGGCCCCCCCGACCATCTCATCTATGGGGGCACTCCTACCAACAGTGCTCTCGCTCCTTTGGACCACTCCATTGTCCTTCCTTGCCCCAACTGTCATAGACCATTGCCCCTGATCTCAGTTTACCGTCTGCCTCTGCTAAGGCTTGACCATAAGCCTTTGGAGAGCAGGGACTTAACTATTTCTTTTTTTCTTTTTTAAGATTTTATTTGTTTGTTTCACAAAGTGAGACAGAGAGCACAAGCAGGGGGGAGCGGGAGGCAGAGGGAGAGGGAGAAGCAGGCTCCCCAGCGAGCAAGGAGCTGATGTGGGGCTCAGTCCCAGGACCCTGGGATCATGACCTGAGGAGAAGGCAGACGCTTAACCGACTGAGCCACTCAGGTGCGCAGGACTTAAGTATTCCATTCTGTGCTTTATCTCCAGGGCTTGGGATGGTGCCTGGCACACAACAGCTAGTCCATAAATCTTCGTGGAACAAACAGATGAATGAATCAATGAATGAGTGGAATGAGTGAGCCAGGGGCCTTTGATTACCTCCTGGGGCTGAGCTGGCCACATTTGATCTACTAATGGACAAAACTCAGGGACAATCTTGATAAAACATATTGGTCATTGATTGTTCTTAGACCTTAGGAAGTTATTAAGTAGCCGCATTTCCCAGCATACAGTTGAACAAGTTTGTATTAATAAGCAGGATTTATACATTCTCAGGGAAGAATTACCATTTTGGTGCTCACCATGTTCTAGGTACTTTGCATATGTTATGATTTCATTTATTATTCCGTGTCATTTTCCCCCTGGGAACTCTATGAGGCAAATGTCATCACTTTGTATGGAAGAAATCTGATGTTCAGAGAGGTGAGCTGTTTGCCTAGAATCGCAAAGTTGGGTCCACAATCCACATAGCCTTACACTTTACATAAAGTTGCCTATTTTTTTTTAAGATTTATTTATCTATTTAAGAGAGAGACAGATCAGGGGGAGGGGCAGAGGGAGAGGGAGAGAGAGAATCTCAAGCAGACTCCCCGCTGAGCACGGAGCCCAATGTGGGGCTCCATCATACGACCCTGAGATCATGACCTGAGCCTAAATCGAGAGTCAGATGCTTAAGCAACAGAGCCACCCAGAGGCCCTCACATAAAGCTGTCTACTGCATGATCACGTGAGGGATAGTAACTGCATCACTGAGTGTTAGTGCCGGGAGGAAACTGAATCCAGACTTTTCCCTGGGCAGCCAGGAGACTGACGTGGATACTTGTCCACTCACCTCCCTGGCAGGAGAGCCCGTCTCAAGGCTCACAGCCCTCTTCCGCAGGGCCTCTCTGGTCCAAGCGTGCACAGCCCTTCCTACAGTTATGTGCAGACTCCGTGTTTGTGATTTCATCTCCTCGCTGACATCGGTGGGGAACCCTCGCGTGAGGCCGTGTGTCGGTCACAGCCACAGAGAGTGGTGAAAATTCCGAGTTGCCCAGCGGGCACGCTCCCGCCGAGTGCACAAGGCGGCTCTCTGCTTTCTTCCCTTAGCTTGGATGCTCTCGGCCACGCCTTCGTAATCTCTTGAATGCCTTGCTTTTTTGCATCGCTCTGCCTTTCGTGAGTGCCTTTTTGCTGTTGAAAGTGGCCCCCGAGTGCCGTGCGTGGCGCTGTCTGGCCTTCCTGAGCTCAAGAAGGCCATGAGGTGCCTTTCAGAGGAGAAACATGTTAGATGCACTTTACTCAGGCCTGAGTTACAGTGCTGGGGCCCATGAGTTCAACGTTAATGGATCAACGGTGTGTGTTAAATAAGGTGTCTTTAAACAAAAACTACATAAAATACGGTTATGTATTGATTGGTTGACGAACGTGTCTCCAGAGGCTCACAGGAACCTAACCCTGTATTTCCCCTAGGAATTCGCTAACCCTATTGGCAGTGACTTTCCAGAAAGTATTTTTGTAATACACTGTGGAGTTGCGTCTGGGCACAGAGGCCAGTGAGAGGGAGTGATCTTAAAAACAAAGGAAAGCAAACAAACCCCAATCCCGAAGAGCACCCCTTAGCTGTAATTTAAAAGTATTTATGATACTTTGTTGCTGGGAAACCTTAAAACCTTAGTCAAATATCTGTGCTTTCGTAATTGATCTGTCTAGAATGGGGACACTGTGAGAACGTAGGAACAGTGCTGTGTTTTTTTTTTTTTTTTAAGGAAGTGAATTCTTTCTTTCTTCTTTTTTTAAGAGACAGCTAGGACAAGGGGGATGGCGGGTGGTGAGAGGGACAGAGGGAGAATCCTAAGCAAGCTCTCCCGGGAAGCTGGACTTAGGGCTCAATCTCACCACACTGAGATCATGAGCTGAGCCAGAATGGAGAATCAGATGCTTAACCCACTGAGCCACCCAGGTGCCGCTAAGAACAGTGTCCTTGCTGTCAGTTTCTGATCGCATGCTCTAATTTCAGTGCTCTTATTTTTTACCTTTTCTGAGCGCAGCCGTACATTCTCGTTGTTAAAACGGGAGATAATTGTAGTTCAGTGGAGAGAGCACTCAATCTGGAGTCAGAAATTCTGGGGATGAGTCAAAGTACAGATGCCTGCCTGGCCGTGTGATCTTAAGCAAATCTCTGACGTTTTCTGGCTCTCAGTTTTCTAATCTGTAAAAAAAAAACAAAAAAACAAAAAAACAACAAAAAAAAACAATAAATAGCCCATATTAGGTAACTCACAATTCTCAGGTGTTCCAAGGGCTTTTCACTGAACCTTCACGACCCCGTGAGGGAGGCATTAATACTTCATTTTACAGGGGAGGAAAGTGAAGCCCAGAGAGGTCAAGTGACTGGCTCAGGATCACACAGCTAGAGAGAGCAGAGCAGGGTCTGTGAGCCCAAGACACAGCCCCTGCCTCCTTAGCTCTCACCACCTGCCGTCTCAAACAATGCTGGGGGCTGGGTGGCGTACTTTTGTGTATATAATACACAATCCAGGTAAGATATTACTGTTTTTTTCAGCAGGATTAGCATTTTGAATGTTAGTATTTCAAAACAGAGTTTCTCCTTAAGATACATGGTTTTCAAAAAGTTTGTTGGAGGGGCACCTGGGTGGCTCAGTGGGTTAAACCTCAGCCTTTGGCTCAGGTCATGATCTCAGGATCCTGGGATCGAGCCCCGCATCGGGCTCTCTGCTCAGCGGGGAGCCTGCTTCCTCCTCTCTCTCTGCCTGCCTCTCTGCCTACTTTGTGATCTCTCTCTCTCTCTGTCAAATAAATAAATAAAATCTTAAAAAAAAAAAAAAAGTTTGTTGGAATCCTTCAGGATGCTTTTTTTCTTCCAGGGACCAACTTTTGGGAGGGTTGGGGGGGATCAATTTCTGATTTTAAATTGAAAGTGAATTGAAAAAGAGGATTTTAAGTGGACATTTTCTTTACAGTGACCCTTGGGTGAAGTTATTTCTTGCCTTTAGAGATTTTACTTATTTTTGATTTTAGAGAGACAGCAAGAGTGCAAGTGGGGAGGGGGTGGAGGGAGAAGGATGAGCAGACGCCAAGCTGAGCATAGAACCCGACGGAAGCAGCCTGCTGGAGAAGCCCAGGGGGCAGAAATGGTAGCCTCTGGCCGGGTCCCCAGCCGACTGAAGTCTGTCCGTCCAGGCCCTCATCCAGAAGATGACTATAACCCTTGAGAGGGACCCGCCATCAGAGCCGCTCCGGGATTCCTGCCCCTCACAGGCCACGTGAGATGGTAAATACTTGGGGTTTAAGCAGCTGAGTTTGGGGGTGATTTGTTCCGCAACAGCAGATAAAAACTCCGGTGTCCTTGGCCAACCTCCAATGACTGGACGGACCTGAACATCCTTCCTTTGTGAGCTCAGAACTGGGCTGCCAGGTGCTGCTAAGAAACCCCACAGAAGTTTCGAGCTACCCAGTGTCTTTTGGACCGTTGGCAGGACCCTACAGCGTTCTCCTAGGGCGCACTCTCCTCTTCAGACATTCTTCGCTGTTGTGAAGCCTCGGCCCCCTTCCCCTCACTCGTGCCCCCAGTGAGTGCCCTCCCCGTCCAGCCGAGGGGGGCCACGCACCACGCACCGTCCCCCACCTCTCCTTTCCCTCTACCTGGGGAGAGCTGTTCCCTCTTCATCCAAGCCCCGATTCTTTGTCAGGCAACCCTCCTTCCGTCCCCTGGCTTCTCAGGCTCCTTCCTCGTTCAGCTTCTCCTTACCCACTGGCTCAGCCCCATCAGGAGAAAAGCAAGCTCCAGTCTACCTCCTCCGAAAAAGAAAAGTCCTCTTCCAGCCCCACACCCTTCTCGGGCCCGCTCCCGCTCTCCGCCGCCAGGCAGCGAGATTCCTGCGAGTTGTCCGTTATCCACGCGGAGCAGCCTCATGGCCAAACCTTCAGTTCCCGCTTCTGCCGCTCAGTCTGGCTTCCAGCCTCAAGTGGATGCTATTCACCGGCTCCATAAAGACAAATCCAGAGGCTCCTTTTAATTTATTTTAATTTAATGTATTTATTTATTTTGAAGACTAATTTATTTTAATGATTTATTGATTTATTTGAGAGAGAAAGACAGCACGAGCAGGAGGGCAGAGGGAGAGAGAATCTCCAGCCGACTCCGCACTGAGCAGAGAGCCCAACACGGAGCTTGATCCCATGACCCTGAGATTATGACCTGAGCCGAAACCAAGAGTCGGATGCTTGACTGACTGCTGCCCAGGTGTCCCGGAGGCTCCTTCTTATTACGGGAAAGTAAAAACTTTGTGATGGGACGTTTCAAATGCATGCCCGAGTAGAGAGAACAGTGCTGTGAGCCTCCACGTGCCCAGGGCCCAGCTCCCACAGTTAGCGGCCCATGCTCAGGTCCCTGCTGCCTCCCACCCCACCCCAGGACGATGGTAAAGGAAATACCAGATAGCGTGTCATTAATCCCCAAATATTCAGTATATATTTCAAAAGCACAAGAATGCTCAAAGACCATGTTCACGTCTTCCCCTTGACCATCCAATGACATCTAATGTGGTTTATTCCTCCCTAAACTCTTTTTATTTTTTTAACTGAGGTACAGTTGAAATACAATTATGTTAATTTCAGGTGTACAACATAGTGATTTGGCAGATCTGTACATTGTGCTGTGCTCACTGTGGGTGTAGCTCCCACATGTCCCCAGATGCTGCTATTACAACACTATTAAGGGTCCTCCCTAAATTCTTCTTTTCTTCAAATTTTTATTTAAATTCTAGGTTGTTAACATATAATGTAATACTGGTTTGAGGAGTAGAATTTAGTGACTCATCGCTCTCATCTAACACCCAGTGTCTGTCACAAGTGCCCTCCTTAATCCTCACCCCCATCTAGCCCATCCCCCACCCACACACCTCCATCAACCCTCAGTTTGTTCTCTATAATTATTGGTCCTATGGTTGGCTTTCCTCTCTTTTTTCTCCTTTCCCCGTGTTCATCTGTTTTGTTTCTTAAGTTCCACATATGAGTGAAATCATATGATATTGGTCTTTCTCTGATTGACTTATTTCACTTATCATAATACCCTCTTAGTTCCATCCACGTTGCTGCAAATGGCAAGATTTCATTTCCCGATGGCTGAGAGATATTCCAATGTCCAGACACACCACCTCTTCTTTATCCATTCATCAGTCGACGGACGCTTGGGCTGCTTACATAGTTTGGCTATTGTGGACATTGCTGCTATCAACAGTGGGGCGTAGGTACCCCTTCAAATCAGCATGTTTGTATCCTTTGGGGAAATACGTAGTAGTGCAATTACTGGGTGTTTTGTCCTCCCTAAATCTTGATGACACGATTCTTTCTTACTCTTCTTGGTTGCTCTCTGGCCTCCACTTTGAGATTGTCTTTGTTGGCCCTCCCCCCCCACTCCTCCCTCCCCCGACCATCCTCTCCCTCTCCTTGGGGCTTCTCCCTGGTGATGCTGCCACGTCTCAGATTACCTAGCAAGCCAGGCCCTTGCCAGGCCACACGTAGCATGTGCTCCCCATGGTGGACCCTCCTTTCCTCTGAGCTCCAGGCTGTTTCCAGTTCCCTGCCCCAAAACTCCCCATGATCTCTCCTGCGGACTTCAACTTGACGACTTTGGAACCAAGCTCATCATCTTTCCCTCCTCTCTGTGGTGTTCTCCCTCATTAAAAGACACCACACCCACGCAGGTGCTCAGTCCAGAAACCCAGGAACCCTCCTTCCCGCCCCCCCTTATTTCCTCCCACCCTTGCCCCATAGCTCATCATCCCATAAATCTAATATCTACTTGCTTCTTCCCCCGCCTTCCTGATCATCACAGAGTTACTATCATCTTCTGGCTGGATTCCCAGATTCCTGTAGTTTCCTAACTGGTTCTCCGGCTTCCACTTCAGCCCCTGCCCACACACAGCCACGACATTGAAAATCCTACCTTGTAAGCCACCATCTACAGCCTTTCAGTGACTCTTAATTGTTTTTAGGTTAAAAACCAAAATCCTTGGCGAGGTTCAGGACGGAGTCCCTCACCCTGTGGCTCCTGGCTCTCTAGTTTCAGCATGGACTCCCAGCTCTCTAGTTACTGCCAAGTTTTACAATTAAAAAAGCTGGATTAGGGGGGCACCTCGGTGGCTCAGTCAGTTAAGCCTCCAACTCTTGATTTCGGTTCAGGCCATGATCTCAGGGTCAGGAAATCAAGCGCTGAGGCGGGCTCTGCACTGGGTGTGGATCCTGCTGAAGATTCTCTTTCTCTCTCCCCCTCCCTCTGCCTCTCCCCAGCCCCACTGCTCACACATGCATGCTCTCTTTCTCACAAAGAAAGAAAAGAGCAAGCTGGATTTAATTGCTACATATAAAAGAAAATTTAATTGTTAAGCTTACTCTGTGGACCCATTCTGCCTCTGTCTTAGATGAAATCAATGAATATGTCCCATAGCTTTTTTGGGTTTCTGTATCTGTCACCTGAATAACACATTTCAGAAAATTTAAAGTCCCATTAAGAGTTATACTGAAACTCCAAACTTATTTAAATTCAAAACCTCCCCCCTTCCCAAGCTTGGGTCTACTTCAGACTTGGAAATTAGCAGCAAATTCTCACCCCTCCCCCTGGGGGTAGGGTTGAGCAGCATTTCCCATGGTGCTCAGGGCTGGAATCTGCCATGTGGGCCCTCTGACCCCGCCTGTAGGTAGTCCTGCTTCTAGGTGGTGCTCTTAGTTGAAGTCCTTAGATGACAGCAGGCAGCACGCCACCATGGGTCCCAATGACCCATTTTCACATGCCATGGGTCCACATGACCCACCATGGGTCCACATGACCCACATGCCACATTTTCAGGCATCCCTGAAAACAACTCCCTCTGCTTGGCCATCAGTGGAAACATAACTCATTCCCAAGTGATTCTCTCTGCTCTGCCCACAGATGGGCAGTTCTGCTATGGCCTCTTACCTTTCAAATGCCTGCTGCCATGACCCCAACTCCCAAGTTCTCTTGGGCCTTTTGGAGTCCCTCTGAGTGAGGAGGAAGGAATCTTATCCCTTCCCCTAGGGTGGAGAGGGGACATAGCCCAACTCCAGTCTCCTGACTTGTTACAGGTTAGAACCCAGTGCTGGTGGAAGTGGCCTGGATCTCCCCCTTTACAAGCCCAGGAAAGCTGGTCTAGTCCAGGTGATCCATCAACTGACAAAACAGGTGACTTGGCACCTGTTGTTCACCATTTGGTCTTTGGGGCCCTTCCTGAGCCTCTGGCATTGAGAAGGGTTACTTACCTAATCATCTGGACACCATGATTGATACTTTATTTGGGAACTCTTTAAAGAACCTTTACAGGGAACCTGGGTGGCTCGTCATTAAGCCTCTGCCTTCAGCTCAGGACATGGTCCCAGGGTCCTGGGATCAAGCCCCGCATGGAGCAAATAGGGCGAATAACAAAATGAACTCTTAAGTGTCCTTCATCCACTTCAACCATCAACCTCTGACCCTTCCGATTTCATATGTATTACTCTAACCCCCCTTTCTGGCTAGAATATTTTTTTTTTTCTGGCTAGAATATTTTAAAGCAAGTCCCAGACATTGTGTTATTTTACCATAAAGACTTCAGTAGCTACCTCTGAGCCATAAGGGCATTTAAACATTTTTGATGTGTCTTTTGATGGTGTTACTACACCTAATGAAATTACCGGTACCATCAGCTGGAACCCAGTCCATATTCACATTCCCCTGGATGCCCCCCAAACGTCTTTTTACCCTTGGCCCTTCAGATCGGGACCCAAACAAGGTTCCTGAACTGCCTTGGTTCCATCTCTTCGAGTTTCTTTTCACCATCCCTCTCACTTGCCATTTTTTTCTCATGACGTTTATTAGTTGAAGAAGCCAGGTCATTTGGCTATAGAATGTTTGCCCTACGTTGGATTTGGTTGGTTGATTTCCACTGTGTCATTCAGCTCGATCTGCCACCCTCCTGTTTCCTGTAACCTTGTAGGTACACCCAGGGGCTTGCTCAGGGGCAGGTGGTTTTTTTTTTTTTTTTTTTTTAAAAGATTTTATTTATTTATTTGACAGAGATCACAAGCAGGCAGAGAGGCAGGCAGAGAGAGAGGAGGAAGCAGGCTCCCTGCTGAGCAGAGAGCCCGATGTGGGGCTCGAACCCAGGACCTGGGATCATGACCTGAGCCAAAGGCAGCGGCTTAAACCACTGAGCCACCCAGGCGCCCCCAGGGGCAGGTTTGCAACTGGAAATACTTGATAGTTTGCCCCATGCTCCCCATTTCTCAATCTCCAAGATTTTAGTCGAGCAGTTCCTGTGGTAGCCTGATCCCCCCATTTTAAATTTCCTTTCAGGGGTGCCTGAACCAGGTGGCTCAGTCGGTTGGGCATCCGAATCTTGATTACCGCTCAAGTTGTGATCTCAGGATCACGGGATCGAGCCCGAGTCGGGCTCTGTGCTGGGTGTGGAGCCTGCTCAAGATTCTCTCTCTCCCTCTGCCCCTCCTCCCATCTCTCTCTCTTGAAAAAAAAATTCAAGTTTCCTTCAGCTGATGGTTTTAGTAGCTGTTGATGATTGTGGCCTTGACCCATTATTCAATCAGTGGCTATCATTGCTTCTGGATTTATTAACTGGATTTCTTCTCAAAGAAGACATTCCCTTTATCAGCTATTTGGTTACCTGGAAATACAAGCGGAATGGGAAGGCAGGGTAAGAGCTTGACTCTGCCTTCATTTGCCAACTTTCAGGAAAATGTGTTGATACATTAATAACCTCCAAAGACAAGCAATGCGGACTTTTTCTGGTGGTGATGGGAGTTGGGCAGGGGGAGGGTGATCAGTGCCGTGAATGCTTGGATTTTTATAATTTCGTTGTTTTTAATACACTGGAGTCATTAGTCCTTTTGATGTTCAAATTGTCCCGTTTTTGGCCTCATCAAGTGGAATCCTGTATCTTTTTTTTTTTTTTAATTTTAAAGATTTTATTTATTTATTTTTCAGAGAGAGGGAGAGAGAGCACAAGCAGGGGGAGGGGCAGGGAAAGAGAGAAGCAGACTCCCCACCGAGCAGGGAGCCTGATGTGGGGCTTGATCCCAAGATCCTGGGATCGTGACCGGAGCTGAAGGCAGACACTTAACTGACTGAGCCACCCAGGTGCCCTGCTGGAGATATTTTTATTACTACTTTTCAGATGAAGAAACCAATTCTCAGAGAGGTCAAGCAACTGTTCAAAGTCACATTGTGAGTAAGTGAAAAGTCCAGAATTCAGTCACGAGTGTCTTGTCTAAAACCTTGTATTTTTTTTTTTTCTATTCTGCCATGTTACCTGGTCAGTAATAATCCCAAAATGTGGGGCGCCTGGGTGGCTCAGTGGGTTAAAGCCTCTGCCTTCAGCTCAGGTCATGATCTCAGGGTCCTGGGATCGAGCCCCACATCGGGCTCTTTGCTCAACAGGGAGTCTGCTTCCTCCTCTCTCTCTGCCTGCCTCTCTGCCTACTTGTGATCTCTTTCAAATAAATAAATAAAATCTTTAAAAAAAAAATCCCAAAATGTGTGTGATCCTTCAGTCTGGAATTCGTTCTGTCCCATTTCAGGAAAGGGTTAGCGTGTTTATTTTCTATGGCTTAAAACTACATCCGGCGAGTTCTAGCAGCTTTCTTGGTAACGGCCCAAACTGGAACAGCCCAAGAGCTCATCGGCAGGAGAATGAGAAGGAAAGAGTACAACATGGTGAATCTCAGAAATAGAAGGTTAAGCGGAAAAAGCCAAACATAAAAGTATGTACGCTGTAGGTGACCGTCTGTGTCAAGTTCAAAAGTAGACAAAAGAGATCTGTGGTCTGCAGGTCAGGGGTCAGGTCAGTGAGTGGGAGCAGGCTGCTCTATTTCTTGATTTGGGTGTTGATTCCAGGAGAGTGTTTGCTTTGCAAAAGGAAATCCATATGACATTGGTATTGTTATCCTTGCCATCCTTGTTTGATGGAAAAGGAAAACCGAGCCTTGGAGAGGTTAGATGATTTGCCCAAGGTCACACAGAAGTGGCTCGTCTGGGACTCCAACTTGGTTCTCTGGGAGGCCGGCGTCTGTTTCTTTTTTTTTTTTTTTTTTTTTCTTTTTAAAGATTTTATTTATTTATTTGACAGAGAGAGAGAGATCACAAGAGGCAGAGAGGCAGGCAGAGAGAGAGAGGAGGAAGCAGGCTCCCTGCTGAGCAGAGATCCCGATGCGGGGCTCGATCCCAGGACCCTGAGATCATGACCTGAGCCGAAGGCAGAGGCTTTAACCCACTGAGCCACCCAGGCGCCCCCCGGCGTCTGTTTCTTAACCACGGCAAGTGCATCAGAGGAGGGGCCCCCGAGGAGGCATTCTGGGTGCAGGAGGGGGCATCTGGGGCGTGAGCTGGGAGGGCCGGGAGGAAGCCGAGGGGGTTGGGACACGTTGGGGTACCCAAAGCAGGGGCAAGCCCAGAGCAAATTGTATGCCTGAGGCTCCTGGAAATGTCGTTGAGTGAAAGAGGCTAGATTTTGGCTCTGGGTTGAAGCATGGGTGTCCCTAAATGGCACCGGGGAGTAGGGACAAGCTTTGGTGTCCACCGAGCAGGAATTCTTCAGCAGTGACCCTCCAAACGTGGCCCTGCAGCCCATCCCTTCTGCTCTCCTTTCCCCGCTGTCAATCCACGTCCCATCTCTCCACTGCCGAGGGGAGGGAGTGTCCTCACCGCAGGAAGGATGTGTCTCTGATGAACTAAGCTGTCAAATCTCAAAAACTCACCAGAATGAGGGCCGCCCAGGTGGCGCAGTTGGTTAAAGAGTTAAAGAGTTGCTTAAAACCAACTCTTGGTTTTGGCTCAGGTCGTGACCTTAGGGTCGTGAGATTGAGCCCCATGTCAGGCTCCAAACTCAACATGGAGTCCGCTTGAGAGTCTCTCTCCCTCTCCCTACCCGCCACCCCCCGGCAGGTGCTCTCCCTCTCTCTCTCAAGTGAGTAAATAAATCTTTAAAATAAAAAACTAATAAGAATGAGTTTTCTAATGCATTCTAACCAGTGTATACACATACACACCCACGTACCCCGTATCATACCTACCTCTGGAGACGTATGGCAAAATGACAGAGTAACAATTAGGTTTCTGAAGACCAAGATTAACTGCTGAATTATCTCCTGCAGCCTTGCAGCAAAACTGGAAAACCCGAAGCATCTTTTTGTCTTGGCCTATGAACATAAGCTTTCTATCTCCTTAGCCATACAAAGCACCTGAGACCCACGATTTATTGTGAGAAAGGGGTTGTATCACCCCTCACCCCGTTTGAGAAATGGTAAGCGGCCACTACTGGGGAGCCCCTCTTCCTGACCCCAGGTGCAGGCCCGTGGAACCCAGCCTGAACTGAGAGCAATACAGCTCACCCACAGCTGCCCTTCCCACACTGTGCGGCAGGAGGAACAGGTCTTGCATCCGCCGTCCCAACGGCCCCATCTTTGCTCTCTCTAAAGCTGTGGCCCTTCAGAGACCACCACTCATTCCTCACTGGCCCTCAAAGGCTGCTGTGTTATTCGCTGTCCTCCCAGAGCTGGGCGACAAGTTCGATGGAGCATCTGACTAGCCCTCGGGAATTTCTGATCCAGGGGCGCCTGGGCGGCTCAGCCGGTTAAGTGTCTGCCTTCAGCTCAGGTCATGATCTCAGGGTCCTGGGACTGAGTCATGCGTCGTCCTGCTCCCTGCCCAGCGGGGAGTCTGCTTCTCCCTCTCCCTCTGCCCGGCCCTCGCCCCTCATGCTCTCGGTCTCTGTCTCAAAAAGATAAATACGATCTTAAAAAAAAAAAAAAAAAAGTTCTGGTCCTGCCCCCGGGGCGCTCTCATCTCTTATTCAACAGGGCTCTGAACACCACTCACCTTTCCTGCTCCACATGGCAGGTCCTAATGTTTTGTTATGATGGCTCATGAGGTTTTATTATAATAATTGATTAAAGAAATTAAAACTTACTCTAAAGGAGAAGACAGCTACACTATTTTCAGTATCTACACTGTATTTACATCATGAATCTAATTTTCCAAATAAAATTGGCCAGTAGTGACCCTCACTTATGTAGATGGTGATCAAAGGACAATGAATAATGGCTTGTTTTATCCCAATCCTCACGTGGCATTACAGAAACGTGGGGGGGATCCCCCCAAAAACCCTCTTTCCCAGTGTAAGCGCAGACAGCACACCCTAGTGGCCAACCCTAGTAATTGTTACTACCTTATCAACTACGAAACAAAGTTCCAGAAACCCTGTGTGCTTGTGTTGCTGTGAGGAGATACCACAGACTTCTGCCATCCAGTTTCTTTATGTTACTTTAGGGATTTTTGTTGGAAAACAAAACACAGATACAGAAACAAAATAAATGTATTGCTTAATCAATTGTAAGGTGTATGTTAGTTTTTAATTTAATACTTAATATTTAAAATTGAGTTGCTAAATTAACATTGAATCTGACATCCTATTACATTAGCACTTAATGTATTATTATTTAATTATAAGGCATATATTCCTATAATGAACATTCACAGAATGAATTATTATAACATCCTTGTAACTACTATCCTGATCAAGAAAATGGGGAAGACCTTCCACGTGTCCCAATCTCGATCATACCCTTTTCTCCAAGTGACCAGTAAGATAATCACTTGCTCGTGTTACCTTGTCCTTCCTTCACCCAGGTGAATACGCTAGGGCTTTACAGTTGCCCATTTAAAATTTTTGATATGATTTTAAGTATCTAAATTTCCAGGTTTGCCCTTGATCCCTTTCTCAGCCTTACGGTTTATCTGCTGAAAAACCCGAGTCCTTTGGCTGTGGAGATGCCCTATGGTCTGGATGTTGCCGACCACATGCTCTGGGTGTATTTCGGCATGTTCTTGATATCCTACCACCCGGCGGCTGGCTCAAGCTGAGGCTCGACGAGACTTAGGTTCATCCCTTTGGCAAAATCTTAAGTGGCGACCTTGAAATCAGGAGGCACAGGACTGTTACGTTAGCAACCCTTGATGCTTAATGCCTAAATCCACTGATTCACCAGGACTGCAAAGTAGTAATATTCCATTTCCATCGCTTCTTTTTTCATTTATTAGTTGTAATATTTTTATAAAGAAACGCTACCCTTCATCCGTCATGGGGTTTCCCAGTGGTTCGATTCACGTAGGGAGGGTAGGAAAAGTGCTTCATTCTTTCTGATTACATATCAGTTTTTCAAATTAAAATACTGGTTCCATAGCATCCTCCAAACGTGATGATTTAAGGTTTTTGTTTGTTTGCTTATTTTTTAAACTAAGCTCTGTGCTGTGGGTCTTGAACTCACAACCTCAAGAGTCACATGCTCTATTTTTTAAAAAAGATTTTATTTATTTATTTGACAGAGAGAGAAATCACAAGTAGGCAGAAACGCAGGCAGAGAGAGAGAGAGAGAGAGAGAGAGAGGAGGGAGCAGGCTCCCTGCTGAGCAGAGAGCCCAATGAGGGACTCGATCCCAGGACCCTGAGATCATTACCTGAGCTGAAGGCAGAGGCTTAACCCACTGAGCCACCCAGGCACCCCTGAGTCACATGCTCTATTGACTGAACCAGCCGAGTGCCACAAGTTAAAAAAAAAAAAAAAAAGTAACTAGGAACCTATAGATTTAAACGATTTCAATGCCTTGGAATTAGTGAAGCAGAAATTGCCCCATCTTTGGCAAGTGGATGTCTCTTAAAATTGGCTCCCGAATCCTTTTTACAAGATCTAGTGGTCTACCATAGCTGTGTTGCAATCTGAGAGGATTAGGTGACATGATGGGACCAGCGTATACATTTCCCGGCCCAAATCAGGAATCAGCCATTTCTTCAAGAAGCCTTGGTTTCTGTTAGCGGGAAAAGCCATTTCAAAGTAATAATCAGTACTAAAGATGCTCATTGCTACTGTGTTGGTTATTGTTTTCTTTCTGAGCCTTTCAGTGGAGGTTATATAAAAGAATATAATGTAATAAACATAAATCCCATCTGTTCATGCCGATACTTCAAATTCAGAACTACAAGGTTTTGCTTAACCTTTTCTGTCTTGCAGCTGTATCGCCTTTCTTTCAAAATTGGGCAGATGATTCTCAAAAACGTAAATGGATGAGAGAATATCCCAGACTTACCCATTTTGCTTTATCCTTCATACACAACGGTCCTAAAGCAACAAGAGTAATATCGCCACTGCCAACGTGATTACTCAAAACCAGGGGCACCTGGGGGCTCAGTCAGTTAAGCGTCTGCCTTTGGCTCGGGTCATGATCCCAGCATCCTGGGATCAAGTCCTGTGTCAGGCTGCCTGTTCAGCGGGGAGTTTGCTTCTCCCTCTGCGCCCCCCACCATTCTCTCTCTCTCCTCTCTCTCAAATAAATAAAAGCTTTGAAAAAATATGATTACTCAAAACAGTTAAAAAAAAAAAACACACCTTTTTTGAATGCTCCCTCACCTTGTTCTTGTCCTATTTAAAAAAAAAATTGTCAGTTACAAATTATACTCACTCTCTTTTAACTTTCATTTATTCTTTTTTTTTTTTTTAAGATTTTATTTATTGAGACTGAAAACACAGAGAGGTAGAGATTCTGCTCTCATTTTTGTCGGTGGTGTCATGGGTCGTTTCCATCCTCCAAACACAAGAAGATATACACATGTGTGCATGTGCACACACACGCCTCTTCTCCTTGTCGCTAACTCTATGAAGCGGTTCTTAAATTTTCCTTTTTAGTTAATTTTCTTCGGGGATACACCAGGAATCCGCCATTACAGGCGGCTCATGACGTTATTGCAAATCTTACCACCAGGTGTCGCCAGCGTACACCTACGCGGGTTTCTTCCGTGGGTGAATTCCGAGGATTGGTATTTCAGCGGATTTTAAGTAAATACCTCATGCAACTTAAAACAGCCCAAAGACTGTAATGGGGGTTAAAAGGGGTGAAGAGACTGATGCTGTACAAGAAGACCAATGAAATAGAAGCCATGGTAAAAGGGGATATTCTTTCCACCCTGCATCTGGCTTTACATGTAACAGGAAGGCAGATGCTTGACCTTCATTGTGATACATACACTTTACAGAAAAAGAGTTGTGAACTGAATGTTTGTGTCTCCCCCCAGAAGTCATATGTCGAAGCCCTAATCCCCAGTGATGGCACCTTGGAGAGGTAATTTTAGAGAATGGGACCCTTATGATGAGACGAATGTCCTTATAAAAAGAGAGACCTCTCCCACCAGGACCTGGTTCAGCCGGCACCTGATCTTGACTTCTCAGCCTGTCAGGGATAAATTTCTGTTGTTCAAGCCACCCAGTCTCTGTGGTATTTTGTTGTATCAGCCCGAGCACTTGAGACAAGTGTCCATATTTCAAATAATGGAGATAAGAAATTTCCAAGGCCCTTCACGTGTTTGCTTTTGTAATAGGAAATCCTTGAGCATAATTCAGAGCAGAGTGTTGGGACGGAGGGTGGGGGGGAGGTGTGGGATGGATGCTAAAGAGATGGAAGGGCAGCTTCTGCTCTCCAGAAGCTTCCAGTCTATCTGCTGAGATAAACATACCCTTGAGGAAGCAAAGTAGGCGAGGCGATTTAGGATCCAGGACCAAAATGACTTCAGATCACAAGGGCTGTTGTTGAAGGTTCTATCCCACAGAAAGACGACTCTGAGACAGACTTTGATGTGCAGAGTACTCATTAAGGATTGCCCTTGGGAGGGGTCAGAAGCAGGACCAGGCAGAGGAAGAAGTCAAGCTGGGATGCAGGTTCCGTCAGGTTCAGTGACAACCCTGGCCAACCCTGGGGGGAGGGGGGGACTTTTGGAACTAGAAGGGCCACCACCTTCAGAGATGTCTTGATTTGGGCGGAGATGGTTAGACCATTATACTCCACCATGTGTCAGCAGTGAATGTGGGTGACCCCGGGAAAGGAGCCGGTTTTTGAAAGTGAATGTAGAAATGTTAATACGAAGTCAGAATGACACGCTCGAGTTCCCTGCCATTTTTATGCTGTGAAGACGGATGAGTGATCACACTGACCAGTGTCCAGTGCGTGGATGCCATTAACATAAAGGACGAGGAAATGGGTAGTTGGTCTTCCAAAGGTCAAGACAAAATCAAAGCCAGGGGAGCAGACTGGGGCCAGATCCAGAAACCAAAGCCCAGTTTGCGTGCATCTCTGAATTTGACCCAGAAATCCCATTTGGAGACGTCTATTCTAACCATCAGGGACAAATGTTGACTCTGTCCGGTGTCCATCCTTGTGGGGACAGCCCCCCTCCCCCTGGGAAGCTTTCACCCTGGACTAGGAGGCTCTTTGTGGCAGAGTCCCACAGCCCTCGAGCAGCTGGGGCGATGAGTTGAACTTGGAGGGGCCATCACAGCGTCCCTAACAGGCTGTCAGAGGTTGCTGTCATGGGAGGGAGGAGCTGTGTGGCAGGAGGTAAGGAAAGCTCCTGAGGGCAGTGGGCTCTGATGATGGGGTGGGGAGAGGAAGCCTTCCAGGGGAAGGGGCCGGACATGGGGATGCCCAGAGGCAGACAGGGACAAGGGTACGTCAGAGGAGGCCAGCGAGGAAGAGTCATCACGTCTTGCTCGCTTGTGTGGAGGGTGAAGAGAAAGATTGTCACAGTTTGTCTCTAAGGCTGTCGTGCCCTCAAGGGCTCTGGCCCTGGCGACCTCCAGAAGAAATCTGACTTTGTAACTGACCATCAAAAGACACAAGACCCCTAACTTCAGACTTGCTTCCTCGGCTGCCCTCTTTGTGGTTACACCCCTGGCAAATGGTGTAAAGTTTGCAATGTTTTCTCCACTTGGAGGACTGTTACTGAAGCAGTAACGTCTTAGAGAGATCGCACGGATCACGGAAGGAGCTCTGGCTTCTACCCAGCTGATTCAGGTGATGCGAAGTCACACACACCTCCTTTCAGGGTTCAAAGATAAGGTATGTGCCAGCAAATGGGAAGGTGAGCTGTAAGCGTTTATTGCTGTTTTGAAAAGACAACCTGTTTATCTTTAAATTTGTTGTAAAGAAAATATGTACTAACATTTAAAAATTATGACTAAATGACCCCAGAGTCCTGGGATCGAGTCCTGCCTTGGGCTCCTTGCTCAGTGGGGAGCCTGCTTCTCCCTCCGCCTGCCACTCCCCCTGCTTGTGCTCTCTCTCTCTCTGACAAATAAATAAAATCTTTAAAAAATAAATAAAAATTATGACAAAAGACAAAGACTGCTTGATCTCACTTACATGTGGTATCTAAAAAGAAAAAAAAGGGAAACACCAGTCATAGGAAGAGAGATCAGAAGCCTGGTTGCTAGAGATGGGGGGAGGGGGAGGGGGCTGGGAGGAAGGGGAGAAGAAGGCGGACACTTCTGAGTGTAAGATAAATAAGCAGTGGGATGTCTCGTAGAGCGTGGTGACTGTAGCTGGTACAGCTGTGTCGAATGTAGGGACACTGTGAAGAGAGTAGATCCCAAGGGTTCTTATCACAGGGAGAACATTTTTTTCGTGGTGTTGTATCTACGTGAGATGATGGACTTTAGCTGGGCCCGTGGTATCCACAGTAACACGTACATCAGACCGTCATGCCGGATGCTTCAACTTAGAGAGTGACCTGTGTCAATTATTCCTCCATAAAAGTGGAAAAAATAACAAAACATTATGACAAGACACGAAAGCATGAAACTAGAATGCCGATCACAGGAATACTCCACTTTCACAGATGCACGTGTTTGTGTGTGTAAGTTAGAATCATAGTATTTATTTTAGTTTTACGTCTTCTTTTTATTTCACAGCATAAGCATTGCTGTATCATTGAGTATTTTTAAAAACCAGTTTTTAAGGATGACACAACATCTATCAACAGATAAACCATAGTCTGTTGAACCCTTCCCCTTGCGAGGTCTTTTCCTTTGAGGTTATGTACATGGCAGCCTTGAACATTCTTGGTGTGCATCTCTGATAATTTCCTTAGGATATTAAGGAGAACCTCTGTGGCCAGGGACAGAAGCCCACCTCAAAGTAGCGGAAACAAAAAAATGGAATGCACCTCCCCCTCAAAAAATGAAATGTGTTTGCTTTTATCATGGACAGAAAAGGAGCTGCCCCAGCGACTCAAAATGGTCCCAAGGGCTCCAACAAGGCACACTCTCTCTGTCGGGTCCGTTTCTGTCTGGGCTTCATCCCATTGCCTCCTCGGCTCTATAATCTTCCTGTATGAGTCAGCGATATGCCATGAGGTAGCTTTGGGTGGATGTCATCCCACGTCATAAACCCCAGAGCAAATAAAATACTTGATTGTCACCCCAGTACACAGCAATCCCTGGAAAGGACCCTGATTCCCCGGCCTGGGGTGTGTGCGGACACCCACTTTGGACCAACTGCTGTGTCCAGGGGCTGGTCACTGTGATGGGTAGACTTCAAGAACCACATGGTTTAGAAGGAGGAGAAAAAAATTCACCAAGGGAGGGGGTGCTGTCCCCACAAGGATGGACTCGGGACAGAGTCAACATTTGTCCCTGATGGTTAGAATAGACGTCTCCAAATGGGATTTCTGGGTCAAATTCAGAGATACGCAAACTGGGCTTTGGTTTCTGGATCTGGCCCCAGTCTGCTCACTGGCTTTGATTTTGTCTTGACCTTTGGAAGGCCAACTACCCACTTCCTTGTCCTTTATGTTAATGGCATCCACGCACTGGACACTGGTCAGTGTGATCACTCATCTGTCTTCACAGCATAAAAATGGCAGGGAACTCAAGCGTGTCATTCTGATTTAGTATTAACATTTCCACATACACTTTCAACTCTAGGTCACATTCTTGATGTACCTTGGAGTGGAAAATCTCCTTGTCAGTTCTATCAGTTGTGGGATATACATGTAACACGGAGGCTGCCCACCAGATAAGGTCATAAGCCTGGGAAGGAGGAGAGTCCAAAGGGCCTCAGCTGACCTTGGATGACCTTGGATGTTGGGCTCCATCCATGTCTGTTCAAGAGATCAAGAGCCAACGGCTTGAGAGGTGGAGGAAGCCTTTCACTGAGTGGGGAGTTTTACCCAATCTTTTAAGACGATTATTTAAAATGTTTGCACCCATCAAATTTCTGTGCCCAGAGGCGATTCCCCACTGCCATTCCCTGGCTGTGGTTCTGTGAACAGGGCATGGTGCAAACAGAACTGCTGGAACCGGACCCTATACCCTGTTCCTTAATATTTCTCCCATGGAGAAGGGAACGAGAAACAGGGAGGTACAGCATTCAATCTTCTTATCCAGGACAGTGATCTCCGCCTCTGATTACCCGGGTAATTTTTAAGCCTTTCAGAGGGTTTCACCTTTTCCATAGGGGTGTCTGATTGTTCATCTGTAAATAAAACATTTGAGAGTCATTCCCCATGATCGATTTTGCCTAATTCTGTCTCAAGTTCAGATGACCATTGACCCGCCAGTGATCACACTGACCAGTGTCCAGTTGTCCCATTGCTACTGTCCTATTTGGTTCTGTCATCCTCCTTGTGGGACCCAATTCAGAGTCACGTGGGACCCAATTCAGAGTCACGTGGGGCCCATTCTGTTGTGTCTTGTGTTCATGTTTATTTCAGGGACATTATGATACCACCAACTCGGTGTTAGTGGTGTTAAAATCCTGGCCCCTAACAACAGCTGTGCCGAGCTTAGAGAGATCACAGGCTGTCAGCAGCATTTGGAACTGTGCTCGTTGTCGTTATGTGTGACACGCTGGCCTTAAGTCAGCAATACATTTTTCTTTTTTTTTCTTTTCTTTTACTTATTTATTTTTTATTTTTGACAGTACATCTTTCAAGTGAGTTTCTTTTACTTTGTTATTCATATTTTTACTTGCGGTGAAATACACATAATGTAGCATTTGCCTTCTTGCCCATTTTAAGTGTACAGTTGACCGGTGCTAAGGATACGCCCATTGCCATGTAACCAAGCTGCAGAGCATTTTCATCTTGCAAAACTGAAACCCTATTCCCACTAAATATTAATCGCCCTTCCCCTCTCTCCTGAACGAGGTCCTTTCCCTTGAATCTGAGCAGGGTCTGTGCCTGCTCTGACCACTAAAATATGATGGGAGTGATGCTGCCTCAATGTGGGCTCCACGCCTTAAGAAACTGGCAATTTGGGGCGCCTGGGTGGCTCAGTGGGTTAAGCCTCTGCCTTCAGCTCAGGTCATGATCTCGGGGTCCTGGGATCGAGCCCCGCATCGGGCTCTCTTCTCAGCAGGGAGCCTGCTTCCCCTCTCTCTCTGCCTGCTGCTCTGCTTACTTGTGATCTCTCTCTCTGTCAAATAAATAAATAAAATCTTTAAAAAAAAAAAGAAAGAAACTGGCACGTTCCACCTCCTGTCCGTTAGAACACTCTGGGGGGCTCAGACCACCGTATCAGCAGATATCCCACTACTCAGCCAGCATGCTGAAGAGGCACATTTAGCCTTTTTGGTGGACATTCCTTGTCTTCTAGGAATCCCCGACACCTCACCAGGCAGGTAAAGGAGCTGCTTTGGAGCCTCTTGATCAGCCCATCCACCAGCCAAATGGGATGGTGTCCAGAAGAGCAAGCTTGCAACAGAGGGGTGCGATGGGCTCCCGACCCAGCCAGTGCATATGGTGGCGGGAAGGGAGAGCTGGGGCCATGGGATGAATGGGTTAAGTGGAGGTCAGTTAGGAGCATGTCTATCATGTTTGAATAAAAGTGTAAACATTTGCGGTGGATGGCTCAGTTGGTTAAGCTTCTGGCTGTTCATTTTGCCTCAGGTCATGATCTCAGGGTCCTGAGACTGAGTCCTGCATCAGGCTCTGTGCTCCAAACTCAATGGGGAGTCTGCTTCTCTCCCTCTGCCCATCTCCCTGCTCACATGCTTTCTCTCTCTCTCTCTCTCAAATAAATAAATAAATCTTTAAAAAAAATGACAAACACTTGGGGTGCCTGGGAAGCTCAGTTGGTTGGGGGTCTGCCTTCGACTCAGGTCATGATCCCAGAGTCCTGGGATGGACCACCACCTTGGGTTCCCTGCCTGCTGGGAGTCTGCTTCTCCCTCTGCCTGCTGCTCTGCCTGCTTGTGCTCTCTCTCCGTCAAATAAATAAACAAAAAATTTAAAAAAAAAAGTGTAAACATTTATCTCACAGCACTACCCTTGATCACCAACTAAATAAAAAAGACAAAGTAATATTTAAAGAAATAGAAAAGTGAAGCACACGTTATATATATCCTCTTAATCTCTATCAATTACTATGTTGCTCCAGATTTTGTTTCCTGAGTCTGAAGCCCTTCGGTACTTCTCAAACTTAAGTGTGCCCATGGGATGTTTGAATATGCAGATGTAACAGGTTGATTTGAAGCCTGAGATGACGCGCGTCCACTCTCCACACTTGGAAGAGGAAAAGTTGAGGTTCTGGTTGGTGCTGGCTGGCATCCAGTGCTCACAGGTGTGGCCTCACCAGAGTTTTTGTTTATTAAAAGTTTTAATGAGATTTAAGTTGCAGACCATGTGATTCACCCAGGTGGACTGTCCAACTCGCTGGCATGGGTGCCATTCACAGAGCTGAACAACTGGCAGCACGATCAGCCTTGGAACATTTCCTCACCGCAGAGAACTTCCTGTATAAATTAGCGGTCACTTTCCTCCTCCACCCTCCAGACCTGAGGCAAGCACCAATCGGCTTTGTCTCTACAGACTTGCCTATTCTGGACGTTTCAAATGAATAGAATCATACTATGGGTGGTCTTTCACTTAGCATGTTTTCGGGTCCGTCTTTCAGGCATGCATCCCTACTTCGTTTCTTTTTTATTGCCCAGTAATATTCCATTGTTCGGATAATCTCACATTTTGTTTATCTGTTCACCAGTGGATAGATAGGTGGGGTTGTTCATAGTTTTGGGCTCTCAGGAATAACGTTGCTATCAACGTTCTCATGCGTGTATATGTGCGGACAGTTTCAATTCTCATGCGTGTGTATCTACAAGTCAATCCCGGAGTCACATGGTAACTTGTGACAGCCTTCTAAACTGTTGTCCGCAGGGACTCTGCCATGGTTACACTGTTGCCAGGAGTGTGTGGAGGTTCCATTTCTCCACATCCTCTTCAACATTTGTTACCTTTTCTTTTTTAAAATAGGTAACACCTTCATTTATTTTTTTTTTAAGTAATCTGTACAGGCCATGTGGGGCTCAAACTCATGACCCCAAGATCAAGAGTCATGTGCTCCACCTACAAAGCCAGCCAGACGCCCCTGTTATTATTATTTTTTTAAAGATTTTATTTATTTATTTGACAGACAGATCACAAATGGACAGAGAGGCAGGCAGAGACAGAGAGAGGAGGAAGCAGGCTCCCCACTGAGCAGAGAGCCCAATGCTGGGCTCTATCCCAGGACCCTGGGATCATGACCTGAGCTGAAGGCAGAGGCTTTAACCCACCGAGTCACCCAGGCGCCCCTATTATTTTTTTTATTATTATATGTTCTGAGTGGATGTGAAGTGATATCTTATTCTGGTTTGAATTTACATTTCCCCAAGGGCTAAGGAGCCACTTTTCAGCATCTTTTCATGTGCTCAATGGCCATTTGTATGTCTTCTTTGGAGAAATGTCTGTTGGTATCTTTTGCTTATTTTTAAATTCTGATATTTGTTTTTTTATTATTGAGTTGTAGAAGTTCTTTGTATGTTCTGGGTGCACTTTCCTCATCAGAGATAGGACTTGCCAATATTGCCCCCCAATCTCTGGGTTGGATTTTCATTTAGGATATTATTCTAAGAGGCAGAAAAATTTTTAATTTTGGTGAAGTCCATTTTATTTTTTCTTTTGTCACTTACGCTATTAGTGTCACATGTAAGAAGTCTTTCCCCAGGACAAGGTCATGAATATTTATTTACTCCTACGTTTTCTCCTGAGAGTTATGTAGTTTTTGCTTTGACAACATACATCTTTGAAGAGGGACCACTGTTAAAATCAAACTACAAATAGTTTGGTGCCACTTTAGTTTGCCAAAAAAGGGGCACCTGGGTGGCTCAGTCAGTTAAGCATTGTCTCAAGTCATGATCCTGGAGTTCTAGGATTCAGCCCTGGGTGGGGCTCCCTGCTCAGTGGGGTGTCTGCTTCTCCCTCTCCCTCTGCTCCTTTCTCTGCTCATACTCTCTCTTTCTCTGTCCCTCAAATAAATAAAATCTTCCAAAAAATAAAATTAAAAAAAAAAAAAAAAGGAAAGAACACAACCCAACTGTCCACCTACCGTGGATGCGTGACTAAATTGTGGATTTAGGCAAAGAAAAACTCTACAGCAGTGGGAATGAGTAAACCGCAGTATCCTCCAGGATACCCATCAGTTTCACAAACAAAATGTTGAGCTACAGAAGGCAGAGCCAAAAATATATATATACTCTAGGGATTCCATTTACATAAGGTTCAAATAGTGACAGAACCAGACAAGCTTCTTTTAACTCACCAGTGCAATTCTCAGACCAAGTACCAGCAGCTCCCCTAACTTTTCTTGCTGCTAATATGTATAGTCTCCATTCTCCGAGGGCCTGCCATGTGTCAGGCGTCATAGCAAGTGATTTACACAAGCAGTGTCATTTAATCCTTCAATAAGACCTCTGAAGACGGAACCATTATGCCCATTTTACTGATTAGGAAACTGAGGTTTAGAGCGATCAAGTGTTTTCCCTGAGATCAAACTACTAGCAAGTGCCAGAGGCTGAAATCAGCCCATTCCCTCCTGGCTCCTTGCACCGGGCTCTGTAGGGCTCACGGGTCCTCAGTAGCTGGACAGCGGGGAGGCCCGCGTCGGCGCTGAAATCTTGCACGTTTTTGAATAACATTTTCTCTCTAGCTTACTTTATTATAAGAAGGCGGCGCGGAGGGATGCCTGGGTGGCTCAGTTGGGTAAGCGGCTGCCTTCGGCTCAGGTCATGATCTTAGGGTCCTGGGCTCGAGTCCCGCCTTCTCCCTCTCCCCCTCTTCCCCGCCCCCCCCCAGCTCGTGCCCTCTTTCTCTCTCTCTGATAAATAAATAAAATTAAAAGAAAAGAAAAGAAAAGAATACGGCGTATAATACACATAACACACGAAGTGTGCGTTAACGGACGGTTCATGCTAGCGGGGTCAACAGCAGGCGGCTAGTAGTTAGGTTTTCCAGGAGTCGAAGGTTACACCTGCATTTTTTTCTTTTTCTTTTTTTTTTTTTAAGATTTTTTTTTATTTATTTGACAGAGAGAGATCACAAGTAGGCAGAGAGGCAGGCAGAGAGAGAGGAGGAAGCAGGCTCCCCCGCTGAGCAGAGAGCCTGATGCGGGGCTCGATCCCAGGACCCTGAGATCATGACCTGAGCCGAAGGCAGAGGCTTAACCCACTGAGCCACCCAGGCGCCCCTACACCTGCATTTTTGACTGTGCCGGACGTTGGTGCGCCTACGCCCCGGGCTGTTCAAGAGTCGAGTGTACATGGCATTTAAGGCCACTAGACTAGAAGGGGGTCGGGGTGGGGGGGAGTAGAGGGCCGGCCTGGACGCTTTGTGCAAGGTCCAAGCAGCTGTGTTGGGGGCGGGGGCCTCCGAGTGACCACAGGGAGGGAAGGGACGGACGGGAGAGTCTGCTTTTGCTCTGAGCGCCGTATTCATGATTTTGTCCGCGTTAACTGTGTCTCCCACTGTGGACTCACCGGCAAAGGATCGAGCCAGTGAGGGGTTTTCTTTTTTTTTTTTTTTTCTTTTTTTTTTTTTTTTTAAAGATTTTATTTATTTATTTGTCAGAGAGAGAGAGGGAGAGAGAACGAGCACAGGCAGACAGAGTGGCAGGCAGAGGCAGAGGGAGAAGCAGGCTCCCCACAGAACAAGGAGCCCGATGCGGGACTCGATCCCAAGACGCTGGGATCATGACCTGAGCCGAAGGCAGCGGCTTTAACCAACTGAGCCACCCAGGCGTCCCATCAGTGAGGGGTTTTCTTCGTGTGTGCGCCTCGCAGCTTGAGGCTGGGGCCCCGAGGAGGGGTCGGGTGCTCACCCTTTCCGGCCTCGCCGGCGGTAGCTGGTGTGTTTTGCCCGAGGAGCCTGCAGGGGTGAGCACAGAGGAACGTGTCCTGCTCCCGGCTGGGCAGGGGTGGGGGGTCAGGCACGAGGGTACGTGCGGATCTCGGGGGACAGGGACCACGGGGACCCCGTGAGAAGAGCAGAGGTGAGCTGCCTGTGTGCCCTGGAACCACCACCCCCCCCCTTAGCCGGGGTGTCCTCCGCACCTGTCCCTCTCTGGGGGGCCGGTGGACCCCGGCAATGCCTCCTCCCTCTGCCTGCGCCCTGTGGGTCTCACACCAGGCAGCCGGCTCTGCAAGCTAATGTGCTCTTTGCCTGCAGAGAAACCCGTGCGCTCTCCGTCTCTTGGCCTCTCAGCACCCATCGCTCCAGCCTCCTGCTGTGACACCAGGCAGGCGGGGGTCCACCAAGCCCACGAGGGGTTTGATGTCCTCGACTTGGCATAAGGAGGTGTCGGACCTTGGGAAATCACTGACGCCCCCTGAGGTCTCGCTTCCCAACGTGGAGAATGGGTGCTAATTTATATTTTCCCATAAAGTCGCTAAGATGCTCCAATGAGGTTATTATGAAAGTGCTCTGTTAAGCGTAAGACTCTAAAAAAAATGACTCATTAATGTTATCGCTGTAGAAATAACAGCAAATGGAGGCAAGAACCGATGGGGAGAGAAAAGAGCCAGCAAGAGTTACATCCTGCGTGGAGGAAAGCCCTAAATAATGTCGTCTTCCAGGAGCCAGCCAGCCGAGACCAGAGTCCCATAAAAATCAGATGGCAAAGAAATAAAGAAAAGAAGTTCAAGTTCATGGCTGAAAAGCCATGTTTTTCTGCTGGCCCCGGTGGGAAGGGAGTTATTATTTTAGTGTGGGAATAGGAATAGAACAGAATCTTTCCCAATCAGCCTTCGGAGGGTTTACTATGATTCACAGGCTGTGACTCAACATATGAAAATTCTCAGTAGTGTATTAGTAACAGTTTATATCCCTAAAAAAGGAGATAAGATAAAGCAGAGGGATTATGTAATTAGTTTCTTTTCAGCTTCTACCTTGGATTTATCTGACATGCTAATTTCAGAAGAGAAACTTTCGCTCCTTCCTGCACAGAAAAAAAATCTCATTACTTTCTTCAGTAATCACATTTTCAAAATAACTTGTTAAGATCAGCCTCCGTGCTGCTGCTGTCACACTTTGCAAACACGGTGTAAGAAATTTTCTCCCACGGTGCCCCCTCAACCCAGTCAGCTTTGCTAGGAAGACGGTTACATTGATACGATCCCTCTCCCCAAGATACCGTCACTGCCAATAGTTATTCTAGAATGCACCTATCATGTGTTTTTGAGTTACAGTTGTCATTTTTACTTATGTTTATCAAGACTTAAAAATCCATCAGTTCATGAAAATGCAGTTAAGTAGAATAATTCCCTACCACTCATTCATGTCATCGAAAGGATCAATCGAATGTAACAAAAACATCAAGCCAGCCACGCTAAAGGGATTTAAAAGTAAATTTCATTTGTTCCGTTTTATTAAAGACTTAGGCATACCTAATCACAAATACTCTAATCTGGTAGATTCCAGACCTACAGACGATTTGAACCTTGTCTAGATTCTATAGAAGTGCGTCCTGTTGAATGTAAAGCTACAAACTCCCTGAAGAATACAGAAGTTCATGCACTTTTAATTTAATTTAATTTTTTAAGATTTTATTTATTTATTTGAGAGAGAGACAGAGAAAGTGAGAGAGCGAACAGAGGAAGGGGAGGGGCAGAGGCAGAGGGATATGCAGACTCCCAGCTGAGCAGGGAGCCCGATGTGGGGCTCGATCCCAGGACCCCGAGATCATGACCTGAGCTGAAGGCAGACGCTTAACCGACTGAGTCCCCCATGCACCCTATTTGAAGGATGTTAATGAAGGACTTGATTTAGGCCAAAGTATTCATTTGGAGGCCAAAGAATTTACTTATTTTTAAAAAGATTTTGTTTATTTAGAGAGAGAGTGTGTGAGCTAGGGGTGGTGCAGAGGGAGAAGGAGAGAGAGAATCTCAAGCAGACTCTTCACTGAGCAGGTAGCCTGATGTGGGGCTACATCTCACAACCCTGAACTCCCCAGGTGCCCTTGGAGGCCAAGGAATTTAGATCAGCCCTTTGCCTTGGTTAGCCTAACTGGTCAATTTCTGCTTCACTGGGTTCCTGTGGATTTGAGTCTCAAATATGCACTTGGAAGGATTAAAAGGGGAAAAAGATTTCTTTGGCCAGTACGTCTTCAAAATTTATCCAAACTCCCTTTGTGCTGTGGGTCTCCCCCAGAGCCAGATATGACTCAGATTTTAAATCAACTTCTTTCTGCCCAGAAATTTCAAAGCAACAAAGGTCCCTCAGAAGGAGACTCAGGGAGAGCAGGACAACAGGATAAATGGGAGAAAACTTGGCTGCAAAGTTCTTGTAGTCACCTTGATCTGGTCTTGATTTGTGGAGGTTTTCCAGCTGTGGCCTCCGCTGGGATGGGCCTGGATTCCTGGGCTTCCTGCCATAGTGCGAGTGTCCCATGGTCAGGGTGAGCCGCTGTCCTTCCTGTCGGGGTCCCCACGTAAGGCACAAGATATGCCCCTCAACATAACTGGGCTTTAGGGTAAGGGAAACAAACCAGGACCCCTATCACTCTATTCCCATGCCAGGAATTTTGAGAGAATGAAAGATATTAGCCAAGAAAACACAGGTTCTTGGAAGGAACGGATGTCAGGATTATCTTCTATTATCTAGATATTTCAATAGATGTTTCCAGAAGAGCAAACGCTCACAAGCCCCTCACTGCCTACCTTTTAAAATATGCTGAATTGAAACATAACATACTTTCAGAAAAGTATATAAATCCCTAATGTATACAAATCTTCACAAAGGAGATGTCTATGTAACCAAATTCAACTCCCAAACTACCACTAACAAGCAGCAACTCTCCCGACTTTAATTGTTACATCATAGATTCATTTTGCCCCTGTTTTTACTTTATATAATGAAGATGTGTTGTTGTACCCTGTGATGGTTACTTTTAAGTATCACCTTGGCTGCACCATGGGGTTTCTGGACATTTGGTCAAACATTATTCTGGGTATGTCTGAGAGGATGGTTCCGGATGAGATCAACATTTGAATTGGTAGACCGAGTGAAGCAGATTGACCTTCCCCAGCATGGGTGGGCCACACCCAATCAGCTGAAGGCCTGAATACATCAAGAAAGGCTGAAGCTCTTCCTGCCTGCCTTTGAGCTGAGACTCAGTTTTTCTTACACTTGGACTCACACTATTCCTGTGTCTCCATCCTGCCAGTCTTGGGCTGGAACTTAGATCATCAACCCTCCTGGGTCTCCAGGTTGCTGACAGCAATCTAATGACTTATCTGTCTCTATAATCGCATGAGCCAATTCCTTATAGTAAATAAAGAGCTTACGTATATATTTATATATATACATATATATAATAAATAATATATATAATATATACATAACATATAAATATATATGTATATATAAATATATGTATGTAAAATATATATGTATATATAAATATATACATAATATATAAATATATATAACATAGTATATATTATATATTTATATATATACATATATAATACATAATATATATAATATATATAACATATAAATATATATGTATATATAAATATATGTATATAAAATATATGTATATATAAATATATACATAATATATAAATATATATAATGTAATATATTTATATAAAATAAAAAAGATGGTCTCTTTCCCTCTTTCTCTCTATATGTATATATAATTAATTCTATTTCTCTAGAGAGCCCTAATATATACCCTGCTCACTTTTGCAGTATTTTTATATAATGTAACGAATAAAGTTCTTGTTAATTAACCAAGTGGAACTGAGTATGTGGAGTACTTACCTATCATCTCTCATGTCTTACAAATGAAATGCTCATTTTTCCCATTGCAGTTTTTCTTGGATTACAATATTGGTGAAATGCTCTGTACACCCCATTTTCAGTCTAGCTGAGATGGCCGTATTCACGCCTCTGCAAATGAGGGCACTTAGAAATCATGGAAGCAGTAAGTGCAAAATTCCCCCTACACCCTGAAGACACAGGGCCGAGGACCTGGAGTGGTCCCCTGCATCCAGGCTAAGGAGGGGTGCCCCCTGAATGGATGGTTGACCCAATCTTGAGGCGACCTCAACACCAAACCCGACTGCCAGCAACACAGTCCAAGTGAGTCTTATCAAATAGACACTTGGGACTGTCCTACACCCAGGGCCTTACCTGGCCCTCACTTTAACACTTCCTTAAATAGACAGTAGCAGAGTGGAGGAAGAGGGAGGTAAAATACATCTGGGGCCAATGTGCCATCCACTGGGATCTCCATGATAATCGTCCACACTGGTCAGTCATTTATGGGAATATGATCCGAATGCCAGCCATGGCTTCCCTGACCCTCTGGCTCCATCATCCACGTAATGTCTTAAAGCCCCACAGCACCCCTCTTATAAATCTTGGCCCCTTCACCGTTTTCCATCAGAGATCTACGTGTACCAGCTAGTTGGTGAGTTTAATAGAATTTTGCTGAAGGTTTTGGAGTAGAAGTGGCTCATTGTAACACAGCGTATGCTGTCTCCGTCTCATTCCCCACGCCCTTTTTGCTTTCCCTCTTTCTCAGAGGCTCCATAAACCGCTCTTCTGATCTTACGGGGAGCAGTTTAACCACCCGCTTCTGTTGTTGGAGAACGCCTTGGGATGCCTCACTCTTAGCCTGAAGGAGTTGGTCAAAGTATTTCTCCCAAACACGTCCAGTCTTTTCCCAAAGAGATCTAATAAAATAAAAATGTCCTCGTGTCATTACAATTTGACCAAAGGCCATGAATTTTCTACATGCCCTGCATTTGTCTGGGAAGGGAAGATACAGGAACATATACAATAAGCTTCCCTATCCTCAAGGCACAGAGAGCCCGGATGGAGAGGCCACGTGCCTGACACACTCAGGAAATGCTTCAGTGCCAAGCTGGGGGTAACAGTCACAAGTGGGGGCTGAAGGATGGTCCAGGCCGGGGGCACTCAGCTGGGAGAAGGGTCTCTGGCGGGGTCTTTTAGGACGGGCAGGACTCGGTTTGACTGAATGGTGAGAGGAGAAGGGTTCAGGGGGCGTCCACGGCGTCAACAGACTGGTGAGTGTGGCAAGGCATGCGAGCCTGAGTGTGAGTGTGTTGTCTGTGTGTGTGAGTGCGCGTGCGAGCCGGGAGGAGACCAGGCACTTGCCAAGAGCTGATGAGAAACAGCCTTGTCTGGGAAGATGGGTGAAATTGTGAAGGGCCCTGAACGTCAGAAAGAGATGTCGCCTCAGGACCAGTGACATGGGAGAGTCCAAGCAGGTGTGTCTGGGCAGGAAGGGAGACACGGGGAAGCCCCTTGAAGAATCCTTGCCTAGCGGCGGTGAACAGCCTGCGCTGGAGGGGCGAGGGGGACTGGCTGTCACTCCGGGTCCCCACGGACAGGGGGCGGGGGCAGAAGGATGGGAGATGGAGAGGCAAATCTGAGAGGAAAGCAAGGGTGGACTTCCAGGTGGCATGGGGACGAAGGAGGGGGCACGAGCTGTGGGGCAGGGCAGCCCCTCTCTGACTAGGTGCCTCTCGGCCCCCTGTGGCTCTGCCTGGACCAGGCTCCTAGGGACCCAGTGACTGAATCATAAACGAGTTGATCCTACATCCCACGGGGAGGGAAATCCTAAGTTATCGACAACCCTGAATGGTTTGTGGTAAAGAAGGGATTATTAACCTGGAGACCTGGTTTCAGGGGGTCCATGGGCTTTGAAAGTGTACGAACCTCCCGCCAAAATGCAGCATTTCTTTCATCATCATAAATACAGGCAACAAACCACAGTCGCATTAGTAGTCCCCCCGGGCTTTGTCCCCAATGGAGTTCACAGACACTTTGTATCACATTACAGCTGTTTTGAATGTCATAGTTTTTTTTTTTTTTTTTTTTTTATTTTTGTATTTTTTTTTTTGCCAGAGAGACACAGCAAGAGAGGGAACACAAGCAGGGGGAGTGAGAGAGAGAGAAGCAGGCTTCCCACCAAGCCGGGAGCCTGATGCGGGGCTCGATCCCAGAATCCTGGGATCATGACCTGAGCCGAAGGCAGACGCCTAACGACTGAGCCACCCAGGTGCCCCTGAATGTCATAGTTTAATTAGACCTGCTGCCTGATATTGCGATTTTAAAATATTTCATAGTGAAGCAAATACAGTATTTATCATAAATTGTAAAAAATATTTGATTTGATGTGTTTCCTTTATTTTTTAAGATTTTATTTTTGTAAGCCATCTCGGGGTCCAACGTGGGGTTCGAACTCACAACCCTGCCATCGAGAGCCTCATGCTCCCTTTTAACGTATATAGAAACGTTATTCTTAGGAGAGGTCTATGAACTTGATGGCCAGACAGGTCTGTGGCCAAGATGGTGATGAACCCCACATGAGGTTCTCATCAGCGGGGGTCTAAGCTGTGTGCAGAGTTGCCACAGTTCCCAAAAATATGATGCACGCATCCAAGCACTGCCCAGACACGGAACTCACCGGAACACGGTTGCCTGGAAACTAAAACCTGCTTAGATTGTTCTTTTTCTTCTTTTCTTTCTTTCTTTCTTTTTTTTTTTTTTTTAAAGGAAAGCAAGCTTCAGATGCCTGTAGAAGCAGGTCAGGTGGTCTCCTTAGAAGACCACCCCCGGGGGACCTCCCGCCCCCGCCAGAGGGCAGAGGGCACTCCCCCTCCCTGCATTCCCCCACTTGTGCTCTCTTTCATTTCATGGTCCACCGCTGGGGGCTGGGGAGGGGGATCAGCACACCTTAAAATAATCTTAACAATCCTCCTTGTCCAGAAATATTGGTTAAGTACTTCCTGCCTGAAAGACCCCGCGCTGGGGACTAATGGGTCACAGCAGACCTCGGGGTCCTCGTGAATTCGTGTCTCACAGTTTATTGCACTTCCCAAATACTTTCGTGTTTCCCACTCGATTCTCTCACTTCTGAAGATGATCCTATAATAATCCCCGTGTTGCAGATGGGGAAGTGAGGCTCAGAAATCAACAGACACTCGTCGATAGCCAGTGGCAGAGACATGACTTGAGAACAAGCTCTTTGCTCCCAACCGTCCTCATAATGCTTCTGCAGAGCTGGGGTCTGGTCCGCGATCCTGCTGCAGGGATGACCCCTCCCACCTCCGTCCAGCCTGGGATCGGGTTCTCTGTGGACCCTGGTGACTGCGGTCCCTGCATCTTGACTTCCAGCTGGTTGACCCTGTCACAGATGATCTCCATCCGTTCTGTGTTGATGATGCTGGAGGAGAAGGAGAAATTCAGCTCTGGTCGAGCTGACTTTAAGGAGATCCCAGAGGATTGTGTCTGCTTGTGAGACGGATCCCCTCAACGTTGCCCGGAGACAGGAATTTGGGACCTGCCTTATAGACATCAAAGCCACCAACACGAACCTCTGTTGTGAACTTTGTTCTGGCCCCACTGCCTACCTTTAGATGTTAAAGAAAACCAGTCCTTCTTGTTTCAGACTTCCCACTAACTTCCTGCCTGAAACAGAGGAAGGGTTGGGGATTTCATTTACCGACCTTGGGGAATGTTCCAATTACAAAGTGTTACCGATTCTACTATCAAGAGTTTAGGAATCTATTTGTGTTACCTTCCAAAAATATAAAAGTGCGCCCTGAGACATTGTACCGTTTCTGCCTGGAGACACCAGGTGAGCAGTTCACTGGTAATTTTGCCGCAGAGATTTTTCTCTGTTCTTACAATTGCTTTTGTAGGATGGGAGAGCTAAAAATAGAGCTGAAGATTACATTCATCACCGAAAATACACGTAATTCGGAAGGTGGGCTGGGTTCAGTGATTTCATGGGCTGGCAATTTTCTGCTGGATGCTGGCTATTTTGGGGGCCCAGCAGCCCCCCTCCCGGATTTTCAGGTCCTAGTGCTGCTGAGTACTTCCGGCCGCCGGCCCTTTTAATTCACATTATCTGGGTAACTGAAGCCGTGTATATGTCATGCCAAGGGAGGTAGCCGCTCTTATTCACAGGGTATGAGCTGACTTTGGATTTGAGAAATCCAAATTCTGGTTTGATTTTCTAGTGAATTACTGTAGGACCTTGAGACATGGTTTCTCACGACTGTTGAAAAATCTTTGTCGTACCAACAGAATGAGTGTTTCTTGCTGGAGAGGGTTTTTTTTTTTTTTTAAAGAATTTTATTTATTTATTTTGAGAGAGACAAAGAGAGAGAAGGAGAGAGCATGAGCAAGGGGAGGGACAGAGGCAGAAGGAGAAGCAGACTCCATGCTGAGCAGGGAGCCCGATGCGGGCCTGGATCCCAAGATCCCAGGATCATGATCTGAGTCGAAGGCAGATGCTTAACCGATGGTGCCACCCAGCATCCCTGGAAAGGGTTTTCAACATCAAAGGGATAGATACACACCTCCACATTTATATATATATATATATAAAGATCGGTATGATGGTGTCCTCACCCCTGAAATCGACACAACTTTCTGGGTCCTGCACCCCCCCACATGTCTAACCAGAAACCATCCAGATTCCACTTCTTGGGGGAGACCATTTCTGGGATGCAGTTTGGGTGTAGCCTGCGGTGCGAGAGGAGCAGGGTCCTTTAACGTGAGGGCTGGAGCCTGGGACAAGGCTCAGATGAGGAAGAGTCTGTGGGACAAACAGTCCTCTCCATCTCCCAGGGCCTCGCCTGGAATCTGGATTGAAACAAATGTTTTGGGCTTCCTTAAGTAAAACATTTGCCAAAGTAAATGCAGCCATCTGCCTGCTCTTCCAGCAAGGCCGAGGTTGGACGGACTGCTTGTCCGCGTTACCAGGGCTCTGAACCCTGCCCTTGGAGTCCCCCGACTTCACGCCAGGCTACTCTGGGGTTTCCGACAGCTTCATGCCAGCCAAGTCCTCGTCCTCCACTTGACGTTGGCAACAAAGTCTTTGGCGCCAAGGCCTGGGGACGGCACCTAGGGAGTTGTGTGTCTTGTCATTAGCGTCCCATTTTGCTGCTTCGTCACCCTGGTTCTCTCTCAGAGCCTCACAGCCGTTCCAGGCAGCGAGCAAACTTGGGTGTCCCCATCCTGTTATCTCCAGTTTTTTCCCAGGTATAGAAACTGAGACATGGAGAGAAAGTAACTGGACCTTATGACAATCATTTTGATTTTGTGATTTAGAAATGCCAAGAGAGTGAGAACATCGTCCCCTGGGTTTCTGGAAAGACTTAACCAATCGGCTGGCCTGGCTTCCCTTGCCCTTCTGTGGTAAAAATGTGGCGCACGTGCCCCTCCTCTGAGATCTTGCCTCTTGGGATGTCCTCTGGCCTTTGAGGTTTCCACCTTCCAAATTAGGTGACAGTCTAGGTCAGTGTCCCAGGCACATCTCACTTGCCCCTGCAAAGGGCTCAGAGTTGAAACTTGGGCGTTTTCAAACTTCGGTTCAAATTACCTGACGAGTTGTCTCTCTCCCCTACCACACTGCAGCAGGGACCACAGCGACAAACTCTCTGCAAGCCAGCCTCTCCAAAGGTTTTTCTTTGAAATTTTCTAGATGTGCAAAACAACAGAGTAGAACAATCCCCACGGACCCCTCACCTCAGCGTTAACAATCACCAACATTTTGCCAGACTTGCTTCATCTACCCATTCCCCCTCTTTTGTTCCTAGATATTTGATATATTTCTTTATTTCTTTATTTGAGAGAAAGAGTGTGAGAGAGAGAGAGCACTAGCAGGGTGAGGGGCAGAAGGAGAAGCAGACTCCCCACTGAGCAGGAAGCCTGACTTGGGACTCGATCCCAGGACTCCGGGATCATGACCTGAGCCAAAGACAGATGCTTAACTGACTGAGCCACCCAGACACCCACCCGCAAAGTTCCAAGTGGAAAACTCAGGCAGAGGGTAGAGGGGTGTGGCTGTGTCAGTGTCACAGACCTCTTCTCCCTGAACTTCACCTTTCCTGTAGGAATTCTCTCAATTCCCCTTGGCCATACCCTGGCATGGATATAATTTGTATGTAACTCCCATTTAACACTCTTAGTAACTATTTTTTTAAAAATCTCCTCTTTCTCTATCTCCTTTATTGAAAATTAAGTAGACTGACATCATCTAAAAGAATATTACAAAGAGAGCAAAGAAATTGAAATTACTAAGCCACGGAAAGAACTCAGAGTATACAAAATTGTGTTTGCAAACTGTAGGTCACCGACCGCACAACAGTGAAGGTGAATAACAAGCCAACAGCTGGTTCCTTTTCACATCCGGGTTTAAAACAACCGTATTCTCTTCCCAGAAACCTGCTGCAGCTTTGTCCTGGGTCCCTTCCTCCCAGCTCCCTGTCTCCACGAGGCCAGCACCTTCTATTTTCCGACACAAGGCTACATCTAACTGTGTTTTGGGCTTCTCCAAGAGCAATATAAAAGGTCCTTCTTGCACAAAAGTCATGTATCTTTGCCTGGTTCGAACCTTCCAGCTCCTCTCCACCTTTTCCTGGTGGTTCCTGGTTTTCCATCTGAGAGGGCAAGCCCAAGTCCTAATCAAGTCATAAGGCAGGAGCTGTACGTGCAGGCTCTTCCTGCTTTAGCCTACTGTCTCTGCTTAGCTCTAGCACCTTCAACAGCCATTTACATCTCAAGTGTCCTTGCCTGTGAAATGGGATGCCTGTGAAATCTTTTGCCTCAGAGCCTGGCGTGACACTGAAATGACATCATACGTGTTACCTTCCCAGTGTAATGGCCAGAGCCACTGAATGGTAGTGATGGTGATGGTGGCGATGATGGTGATGGTGACGATGATGGTGACGATGATGGTGATGCTGGTAGTGATGATGGTGCTACTGCTGATGGTGGTGATGGTGATGATAGCGATGGTGATGATGATGATGGTGATGATGGTGGTGGTGATGATGATGGTGATGGTGGTGATGATGGTGGTGATGATGATGATGGTGATGATGGTGATGGTGGTGGTGATGATGATGGTGATGGTGGTAGTGATGGTGGTGATAATGATGATGGTGATGATGGGTGATGATGGTGGTGGTGATGATGATGGTGGTGGTGATGATGATGGTG
Organism: Enhydra lutris kenyoni; assembly: GCF_002288905.1. Lineage (NCBI taxonomy): Eukaryota > Metazoa > Chordata > Mammalia > Carnivora > Mustelidae > Enhydra > Enhydra lutris. The sequence goes on along the minus strand of NW_019154108.1, from coordinate 9,911,695 downwards.
ATGGTGGAGATGATGATGATGTGGTGATGATGATGGTGGTGATGGTGATGATGGTGATGGTGATGATGATGGTGATGATGGTGATGATGGTGGTGGTGATGATGATGGTGATGGTGGAGATGATGATGATGTGGTGATGATGACGATGATGGTGCTAATGACGACAATGGTGATAATGATGATGGTGATGATGGTGATGGTGGTGGTGATGATGGTGATGGTGGTGGTGATGGTGGTGATGATGATGATGGTGATGATGGTGATGATGATGGTGGTGATGATGATGGTGATGGTGATGGTGGTGATGATGATGGTGATGGTGGAGATGATGATGATGTGGTGATGATGACGATGATGGTGCTAATGACGACAATGGTGATAATGATGATGGTGATTATGGTGGTTGATGATGGTGGTGATGGTGGAGATGATGATGATGTGGTGATGATGACGATGATGGTGCTAATGACGACAATGGTGATAATGATGATGGTGTTGATGGTGATGGTGGTGGTGATGATGATGGTGATGGTGGTCATGGTGCTAATAATGATGATGGTGATGATGATGGTGGTCATGGTGTTAGTAATGATAGTGATGATGATGGTGGTGGTGATGATGGTGGTGGTGACGGTGATAGTGATAATGGTGACAATGATGATGTTGATTCAAAGTATTCCTCCACCTTCTTCACTTACCCACCCACCACCTCTGATCCCACAGGGAAGTTGTAAAGGTCTACATCATAATAATATAAATATACTTCATGGGGCCCTGGGTGGCTCAGCTGGCTAAATGTCCATCTATGATTTCAGCTCAGGTCTTGGCCTCGGGGTTGTGAGTTCAAGCCCTACATTGGGCTCCACGCTAGGTGTGGAGCCTACTTTAAAAAAAAAGAAATATACTTCATGTAAGAAAATGATAAGGTATTCTTTTTAGGTGGAAATATCTCTCTTTAAGGAAAATATCAAGCTGACTGAGGTAGGTAAGATTCTGAAGTCAGTTGTCCCCAAGAGTCAATATATCAGTAGAAAACTCCTTTGCCATGAGCAAGGCAGAGGATTTTGTCTGTCTTCTTTGAAGAAGGAGGAAAGAGACATGGAGAGGAGAGAGTGGCAGGGTTGAGAAGAGCCAGGCAGGCTGAGAAGGCTGGGTTGGGTCAGGGTAGGCCACTGAGGTTACAGAGGTAGAAATCCTGAGCAACATGTCCTTACTGTTGTCCTTATGGAAGTCATTTGTATTTTTACACTGCGAGCCTCTTATCCATCTCTGTGTCTGAAATTTCCATGAAAGTCTATGAATTTCAGAATGTTTCATGCTTCAAGTGGTAAGGGGTTTTGTGAAAGTCAGAGAGAGAGATGTGTACATATACAGAGACAAAGAATTTGCAGAACTCTGGGAGGGGGAAGCTTTGGATTTCCATAGGCCATGGTTTTGGGGGTCTCCCTAGGGGAGCTCCTGTGTGATTTCAAGGATGCACTGACATTTCAGTAGCCTTGACACACTGAGGTTAGGATCCACCCACACACAATAAAGGGGAGAGAATTTGGAGATTGTTCCCTTGTTGTTTCTATAATCGCACACAAACATTCAAGGGTGCAATTAGCCAATGTCCTTGGATGCGGAATTGGCTTTCCTGATATGGGAACCAGGCCTTTCCTAGGATGCATTTGTTTCATCAAATTTTATCTCAAAATATCTGGGGAAAACATTTGGTTCTTATAATAAAGAACAATAGCAAAATAGTCACCTTGTCAAGTCTGTATACTAGAAGGAAGGCCATATCCATAAAGAGAAGAGATAAAGTCTGTTCTGTTTTGCTCAGATTCCACACTCCACTGGCGTCTGGGTGACTCCGTCGGTTAAGCAGCTGCCTTCGTTGTTAGGGTCCTGGGATCGAGTCCCATATCGGGCTCCTTGCACTGCCAGCTCATATACTCATGTTCTTTCTCTCTCTCTCTCTCTCTCTCTCTCTCTCTCAAATAAATAAAATCTTAAAAAAAATTTCACACTCCACTTCTGGCTCAGTTATCAGGGTAATGGCAGGTGTTGTCCTGGGTGATCTCGCTCTCCCACTTCACGTGTCTGCTTACAAACGTGTCACCTTTCATATATAGGGGTGATGTCACAGGCTCAGCCTTGATGGAACGGATGCCGCCTTCATCTTCCAAGCCTAGGGCTTGGCTGGCGCTGCTCCACCTGTTCCTGGCTGCACGGGCAGCAGGTGCGTGAGGCGGGGGAGCCGGCTAGAGACGCGAGCAAGAGGTCTCATGGTTGGGTCCTCTTGGCACCGCGCTCGCTCCCACAGAGCTACCTGACCTTTCACTGTCCATGCTTCACAAAAACCAAAGCCATCTGTTTTCTCCCATCTCGCGTCTCTGCATGCCACATTTTCCTGGGAAGGTTTCCAGGAGTTTGAGCTCACAGAGCTTGTCATTAGCTCTGGGGCTCCAGAAACAGAGGCACTGATGGGACTCGTGTCAGGAGTGCTTGGGACAGGAGGTCCAAACAGGCCAAAATGGAGAGGATTTCAGGACGGCAGAGCAACATTAATCGAGCACTGGTTTTGTGTCAGGCGCCATCTAAGGACACACATGCCTGTCTCCTTGCTTGTCACAGTGACGACAGGCAGGACGAGAACTCCCACACTCCAGTGGGACATGAGGCAGAGAGACAGGTCTGTATCATACTCAAGGCCATTTTGCTAATTCTGTTGAGGCTGTATGACCCCACACGTTAAGCTCTTAGTTGTGCTATCCCTTTTTCTGGATCTGGGGGTACCAAATCTTCTGTCACTTCCTTAAAATCTCAGAGGGAAGGAAGGGGGTTCCCATAAACTGCTCCTGCTTGGGGTTGGGGAATGTGGACAGTGCTCCAGCCTCTGGCCAGTTTTGAAGATCTCTTGAGGGACCTGGAGGAGAACCAGCCCTAGAGAGCCTTTTAGGCAGTGTGCCCTTGACCCTCCCCAGGACTCTGGTAGGGTAGTGAATAGAAATACAAATGACCAGTTAAATAATTTATAGTGTCAGTATGCCTATGCAATATTTGGAATACACTTATAATCGAGAATTGTTCTTTATCTGAAATTCAGATTCTACTGGGTGACCTGTATTTCTTCTGGCAACCCTAGACCCAGGGTCCCCCAGGGCTAGCCCAAGGAGCTGTGGACGGTGACAGGTGTCAGAAAACTCCGATCTCTAAGACAGGCCCGAGGCTCTGTCTGAGGTCGCCCAGATCTTCCCCAGTTGCCTGGTCAGAGCTGCACAGAGAGCATCCCTAGAAGGTATCTTTGGGGAACCAGAGCACTGGGGTGCCAAGAAAGTGCCTCTTGGTGTTGTGAGAAGGGAGGGCATGGAGGGCTTTATGGCGAAATAAAACGGGAGGCAAAGCCAGCAAGCCGGGGTGCCGTTTACTAGGGCTATCATAATAAAACACCGCACTGTGTGGCTCAGCCACAAGAAATTTATTTTCTCACAATTCTGTAGTCCAAGAGTCCAAGATCAAAGCGTTGGCACCTTTGGTTTCTTCTGAGACCTTTCTCCTCGGCTCGTAGATTGACCACCTTGCCCTGTGTCTTCACACAGTCTTCCCTCTGTGTCGGTGTCCTGTTCTTCTTATAAGGACACTAGCCATAGTGTCATAGTGAATTAGGGTCACCCTCAAGGCCTCGCTTTAACTGAATTACCTCCTTGGGCCCCATCTTCACATTCTGAACTTCTAGGGGTTAGCACTTCAACACAGGACTTTTCAGAGGACACAATTTAGTAGTCCGTGACGGCCAGAAAAAGATTCAGGAAGCACGTGAATCGGTCTGTGCAGGTGAAGGCTCTGTCATGGTGCCGGGGGGTGGTCCCAGTACACATCCACACAGGCCTCATAAGCCAGGCTTGAATGACAGCTGAATCTAGGTCTTGACAGAACCCGTGGTAATTGTCTCAGAAGAGGAGGGCCCGGGAAGCTTGTGGAGATGTCAGAGCCATTGCTTGCCTCCTAGCTGCCCGGAAGGCTGTTCTAGACAGTTCCACATCACCTCTCGGCTTCTGATGATGCATGAGGCTGTCTGTCCTTTCCTCCCCTCTCCCCCGCCCAGAGCACAGATGCTCACTGGACACTAGCTGCAGCAGCCTCAGCAACAGGGGGTCCCAACACTGATGTTCGAGTCCCCAGGTCCCTTTCCTTTCAGGGTTGCCCTGAGTGCGGGGTGTCTGTGGGGATCTGGTATCTCTGGCTCATTCCCCTTTCACTGTCCCTGTACATGACCCCCCTGACTCGGGGCTTGTTTCTTTAGCGGCATCTGTCAGTCGGGATTGACCTTGGACTTGACTTTGTGGTGCAGGAAGCAGAAAGCTCACACAACCTGAATGTAAGGAGGAGGCACCCGTGGAAAACCCTGGAAGGAGCAAATAAAACAAAGGTGGGGGGCGCCTGGGTGGCTCAGTGGGTTAAAACCTCTGCCTTCAGCTCAGGTCATCATCCCAGGGTCCTGGGATGGAGCCCCGAATCGGGGGGGGGGGGTGGTCTTTGCTCAGCGGGGAGCCTGCTTCCTCCTCTCTCTCTCTCTCTCTGCCTGCCTCTCTGCCTATTTGTGATCTCTGTCAAATAAATAAATAAAATCTTAAGAAAACAAAAATAAAACCAAAAAACAAATGTGGACTCTGTGCCCTCCCACAGAGGGGAAGGGGCAAACAAAGGCCATGTCAGGATATGCTCAGGGGCTGAGGGGACCAAAAGGCTTCGGCCCAGATGAATGCGAACTTAAAACGTTTCTAGAAATAAGGACTGGGCAGCTGGGGACTTTTTCCTCCTGTTTTCTGCACCCAGAGTCTACACAAACATTAAATGCTAACCCTTACCCTTGGGCTGTGGACATTTGGGACGATGGGTGTACTAGGAGGAGGGACACGGAACTGCTAAGGTGAGTAGCTGAGCGCTTAACAGCAGGATGGTCATTTCACATCCTGGGGCTCAAAGAATCTGGGTTCAAATCTTTTTCCTTAACTTACAAGCTATGTTTTCCCAGATCAGGGATTTTTACCTCTTTAGGCTTTAGTTTGCTCAATCAGCACAATGGGAGTATCCACTTGGGAAACACTTTTCTTGAGTTGTGGTTAGGATTGCGTAATAATAATCGACTCACATGCACTTACTATGTGCCCAGTGTATACCAAATACTCTCTCTATATTATCTCATGTAATTCTCACAACACCCTCCTAGAGGTAGGATAGCTACTACCTCAGTTTTACAGGTGGGTAAGGTGAGGCGCTGAGAGGTCAAGTGACTTGCCCGAAGTTAAAGCTGGTGAATGCCGGAGCCAGAATTCAAAGTCAGACTTATCCCAGAGCTTGATTACTTACTTGGTGGTGGGCTACAACTAACAAAACCAAAAAGCAACCAAACAAAACAAAAACCAAACCAAACCAAACCAAAACAACAAAAAAACCAAAAAACAAAATCAAAACAACAAAACGAGAAAAATATACATGCTAGGTGAACTGCTTAGGACATAAAGAACACGACAGATGCTAGTTTACTCTTCTTTTTCCCTAGTCTCCCTTGAATTTGAGAAATTGACAAGTACAAAAATTTGTATACAAAAGCAAGAAAATGACGTTTTCTCTTTTCTTTTAAAAATATTTTATTTATTTGAGAGCGAGAGAGAGGCAGAGAGCGCACAAGCAGGGGGAGTGGCAGAGGGAGAAGCAGGCTCCCCGCGGAGCAGAGCCGGAGAGAAGGGGGCTCGATCCCAGGTGAGCTGAAGGCAGATGCCTAACCGACTGAGCCAGCCAGGTGCCCCCAAAAGATGTTTTCTTTGTTGTATTTGTGTTTTTTAATTTTTTCCACACAAAAAATATCTTACGTCTGCAATCAGGAAAAAAATCCTGGAAAAAAAAATCGATCATCATCCCACAAGGAAGAGATCGGACGAAGAGTATCAGATGCTGAGGTCTTTCCTGAAACTCTGGTTCCCCGCTCGTGGGAAGCTACAGAACCCCTGAGACCAGTCCCCCCAAAACGACCAGCCTCGAGGGCAACCCAGGCCTGGGACTGACATCCAAGCCGGGATCCGTGGGGCCGTGCGCGTGCTTAATGTGGGCGTCGAGGGCGGGGGAGGGGGTGCACGGACCCCGGACAGGTCCTGGAGCCGGTCCCGCCTGTCCGAGGCCAGGCCGCGGAGGAGCCACCAGAGCCTCGGGCCGACGGATCCCCTTCGCGGCCCGAGAGAGCCCCCGGCGTAGGGGCCGCGCGCTCGACCCCCGGGAGTGGTGGTGGGGGGCGAGGACGGCCGTGCGCGGCATTGTGGGGTCAGCGTTCGGGTTTCCCCGGAGACCGCAGACCGGAGCCCGAGCGCAGGCGGCGGCCAGGACCTCTCGGCCGAGAGGGGGCCCGAGTGCGCGTGCGGAGGCCGCGTGCGAGCGGCGGCGAGGGCCCGGCATGGCGGACGTGCGGCCCGGCGGGGCCCGGCGCGGGGGCGCGCAGCACGGGCTGGCGGAGGGTGCGGCGCGCCTGAAGCGCGGGGACGCGGGCGACGGCGGCGCGGGCTGCTGGTGCTGGCGGCGGCTGTTCCGGCGGGGCGCGGCCCGCGGCGGGCGCAGGAAGAAGGCCAAGCGCGCGCGGGGCCGGGCGGCTCCGGAGCGCGGCCTGTGGGCCCACCCGCGCCTGCAGAGGCTGATGCAGCGGCTGGCGGCGTGGAGGAGGCGCTACCTGCGGCGCGGCGAGCGGCCCGAGCGGCTGGAGGAGATCCCGCTGCTGGTGCTGGAGCGCGCGCCAGGCGGCGACTAGGCCGCGGGCGGCCGCCGGGACCCCGGGCGCCCCAGAGCATGGGTTTGGTTTGGTTTGACAAAGGCGAGAAAGAAAAATAAACCCGACGTCCTGTGAATGAAAGACCGCGCGGGCTCTTTGGGGCTGGGCGTCCCCCGCGCGGGCTTTCACCGACGGGAAGGGCCCGTCCTTCGTCCTTCGTGTCTCCAGGCTGCAGGGCCTCAGGCCTCGAGGCGGTGGGAAGCCCTGGAGGAGCTGGCGGGGGGGCCTGTACCCCACTGGAGCCTTGTCTCCTCCAGGGGTTTCGTACCCCTCTGGGGCCCTGCACCTTCCCAAGCACCAGACCCCCAGTTCCTCTGCCATCCCCCCCCCAGCCTTGCACCCTTCGGGAGCCCCACACCCCCCTCTGCTGCTCCTTCGTGGCTGGACACCCCCAAAGGGGAAGGGGTGAGAGCGGCCAGTTGTTGTCGTCTGTGGATTAAGAATACATTTGTGTAAGCGGATTGCTGAGCTCCTCACCCCACATCGAAGTGTTCCAACTCTACTTTTATCTTTTGTTTTCAGGCATTTGTGAGCTCTGACCTAAGCCAACATTAGAACTAAGCTTTGGGGTTTGCCTGCAGGGACTTTGAAAACCAGCCTTGGAGATAAAAGAGCACAGAGCAAGGAGGAATCCGAGGAATCTGGGGGACCCCTGGATGGGTCTTTAATTTCTTCCTGTGCCTCATCAATAAAAACCGGCTAATGATACTCTCCACAGGCTTGTGAGGATGGAAGTCAAATATTAGAAGCAAAAGTGCTCGGAGCACGTTCTGAAAAGAAAGAACGAAGGCGGTCAGGGTACTTACTAAACTGTTATGCTGGCCTCTCCTGGGAGCTATTCCCAGATCACTGTCCACACCTGCGGCCCTCCCTCCCCCCATGCCCCCTCTACCCTCCCCGAAACAGCCCTTTCAACTAGCAAGCCAGGAGCACCCAGCAATGGGTCTAGAGGCTCTCTGCTTGTTGTGGAAGTGGCCCCTGAGCTCCTGATCCCTAACAGGGGTCTCCTGGTGCCCTTGCCCTAGAAAGTCACTCCCTTCAAGGAAGGGAAGTGCGGAGGATCACCACCCCTGTCCAGTGCATTGTAGTGAGAGACCAGTGGGCAGGCCTGAGAAGGGCAGAGAAAACGAGGCATGGGTCAGCAAGCTGGGGACAGGACTCTGTAATTGAGGTCAGGTGCATTTTGAACTTCTACTGACCTCTTCATTCCTGACCTTGCCCCCACAGCTTAAATTATTCCGTAAGGCTGCGATAAGGGGATGCATTTTCATGGGGAAAGCCATTAAGCCACGTACCCAGCCGCCCTGTGTGTAGGGAAAGCAATCCCCACCCCCCCCCACCCCTACCCCGGCTTCTCTCTAGCCGATTAGACAAGGATCCCAAGAAGCCAGAATTAAAAACTGTTCTGTAGGAAGTAGCGCAGTGAACACGTTCTTGCTTGGAGAGGTTGGAGGTGAAGGACTTAGAAAAGGAGAAACACCAAGTGCCTAGGTGGCTCAGTCTGTTAGGCGTCTGTCTTTGGGCTCAGGCCATGATCCCAGAGTCCTGGAATCAAATCCCGAACCCCTCAAATAAACAAATAAAATCTTAAAACAAAAAAACAAGGAGAAACCCCTCAAAGCGGATACCAAAGCACTGAATCCTCCGACCCGGGAAAGTGGGTGCTGTTGTGTAATACGCAAGCACAGGTCGTGTTTCCCGGGCTCCTTTCAGAAAAGCAAGAGCCGCATTAATGCACAGTGAATTCTGTCTGAGCCATGATTTGGCTGTGGCTTTGCCTGTTTGTTTTGACTGACCGTCCACTGCCCCACCATACTTCCCTTTTCAGGAGGCAAGGGAAATTGGTCTAGACTGTGCAGGGTTCATCTCCACGAACACACACACCAACTCTGTGTACAGGCACGGGGCATAACGTCCGTGTGTCAGAGAATCACTGGTGGTGTAATGGGTATCCTCTGGCACCCGCCCAATGCCACGTGTTTTTGGTAATGCCGCCTGCCTGGGATCGGAACCTCCTGGCCGTGGGCCATCATGGATCCCTCCCAGGCCAAGAGAGGGGTAGCTTTGCTGGGTTGTGGCTTGATATCTCCTATCAAAGAGCAGATTCAGCAGAAACAATGGCCTTTGGGTGCTCACGCTCCCTCCCCGGGTTGGGAAGGAGTATCTGCCCGTGGACACCCCATTAGGGAACCCCTCCCACTGCTCAGGAACTTGACTATTTCATGGTGACTATTTGTACTTCTGATCTTCTGGGGCTGGAGTCCGACCAGCATGTGACTCGTTCTTCCTCTTATATCCATCGTCCTCCAGGCAGGAAGCCAATAATAAGAAACGCAATTTTTCATTAGCTGGCTATTTTGGGTGGTCTTCTGGTGCAATCCCCAAACCCTCCATGTGTCCCTGGGGAAGGACCTCAGCCTCCTGAGCAGTCCCACACGCCGAGCTCTGGGCGGTGGCGGCCAGCAAAGAGGGCAACTCGTGGTGGGACTGGGTCTTACTGGGATGATCCATAGTGCTCGGGGTTCTTGGAAAAGAGAGTTCCAGATGGTGAATTGCTTTACCCTCTGAAAGAGAAGGGGTGGGGCGCTGTATATTTGGGTCACCACTGATGGGCCCAAGAGGAGGAGCCTCAGCTCTGTGAATAGGCCAGTGTGCTCAGTGTTCCAGAAGTTTCACTCTGCCAGGGGCTCCAAGGAATATATAGAGGACTAGGCATGCCTGGCAAGGGTGCGCAGTGAGATTTAAGATGCCCCCCATCCCAGTCTGATTTACACGGGTTCAGGTAGATCTTACTTTGCCTTTATACAATATATTTCTGACCACTACTACATGAGTTGAATCATTTTTTAAAAATTATTTTTAATTGTAGTAAAATGCACATAACATTTACCATCTTAACTCTTTCTGCATTCAGTGGTATTACGCACTTTCATGTTTGGTAGCTATCAACATCCTCCAGTCCAGAACTCTTTCCATTTTGCAAAAGTGAAATTCTGTGCCCATTAAACAATGACTTTCCCTGCCCTCACTTCCCCGAAAACCTGGCAACACTATTCTGCTTTTTGTCTCTCTGAATTTGACTCTATCATATAAATGGAATCGCACACTATTTGTGATAAACCACAATGACAGGCTTATGGCTTATTATTTTTTTTTATTACTTTTAATTCCAGTTAGTTAACATAGCAGTGACATATTAACTTTAGGTGATCAATGTAGTGATTCAACACTTCCATACATCACCCAGGGCTCATCACAGCAGGTGCCCTCCATCCCCATCACCTAGTCCACCCATCCCCCACCCACCTCCCCTCTGGTGACCCGTCATCGTGTTTGTTATTCATGGACACTTGGGCTGCTTCCATATCTTGGCTATCGTAAATAATGCTGCTACACACATAGGGATGCATGTATCCCTCTGAATTCGTGTTCTTGTACTCTTTGGGTAAATATCCAGTAGTGAAATTCCTGGATTGTAGGGTAGTTCTATTTTTAACATTTTGAGGAACCTCCATATTGTTCTCCAAAGTGGCTGCACGGGTTTCATTCCCACCAACACTGCACGAGTCTTCCTATTTCTCCACATCCTCACCAACACCCGTTGTTTCTTGCATTGTTGATTTTAGCGGTTCTGACAGGTGTGAGGCGAAATCTCACTGTAGTCCCAATTTGCATTTCCCTGACGATGAGCAGTGATGAGCATGTTTTGAAGTGTCTGTTGGCCATCTGTATGTTTTCTTTGGAGAAATTCCCTTCGTGTCTTTTAACTGGATTAAAATTAATTTTTAATTGGATTATTTGTTTTTCGGGTGTTGGGGTTATAATGTCTTCAGATATTTTGGATACTAACCCTTAATCAGATAAGCCACTTGCACATCTCTTCCCCCATTCCAGAGGTTGCCTTTTAGTTTTGTTGACTACTTCCCTTGCTGTGCAAAAGCTTTTTTGAGTCCCAGTAGTTTATTTTTTCTTTTGTTTCCCTGGTCTCAGGACACGTGTCTAGAAAAAGTTGCTATCACTGATGTCAGAAACATTACTGCCTGTGCTCTCTTCTAGGATTTTATGGTTTCAGGTCTCACATTTAGGTCTTTAATCCATTTTGAATTTATTCTTGTGCATGGGGTAAGAAAGTGGTCCAATTTCATTCTTTTGCATGTTACTGACCACTGTTCTCAACACCATTTGTTGAAGAGACTGTTTTTTTCCCATTGGATGTTCTTTCCTGCTTTGTCAAAGACGAATTGGCCAAATACTTGTGAGTTTATTTCTGGGTTTTCCTTTCTTTTCCATTAATCTGTGTGTCTCTTTTGGCGCCATTACCATACTGTTTTGATCACTACAGCTTTGTAACATAACTCAAAGTCCGGAATTGCGATGCCTCCAGCTTTGCTTTTCTTTTTCAAGATTGCTTTGGCTATTTGGGGTCCTTTTTGGGTCCATATTAGTTTTAGGACTCTTTGTTCTAGTTCTGTGAAAAACGCTGTTGGTATTTTGATAGGAATTGCATTAAATGTGCAGATTGCTTTGGATAGCACAGACATTTTGACAATATTATTCTAATCCATGGGCATGCAATGTCTTTCCGTTTCTTTGTGTCACGTTCACTTTCTTTCACGAGTGTTCTGTTGTTTTCAGAGTAACCTCTTCCACCTCTTTGGTTAGGTTTACTCCTAGGTATCTTATTATATTGGCTGCAACTGGGAATGGAATTGTCTTAATTTTTCCTTCTGCAGCTTCAGTGCTGGTGTACAGAAATACAACAGATTTCTGTGCGTAAAATTTATATGCTGTGACTTGACTGAATTCAAGCAGTTCTAGCAGTTTTTTTGGGTGGAGTCTTTCAAGTTTTCTACATAGAGTAAAATCTCATCTGCAAATAGTGAAAGTTTTACTTCCTCCCTACTGATGTGTATTTGGAGACTTGAAACCTTGAACTCAGCTCCTGGCCGCTTGAGGCTGGGGCTCCCGGGACAAAGCAGCCCTCCTGGGAGTTCCCATCTGAAAAAACTCAGGGCTGTGGGAAGAATTTGCTGTTTGTTCTAGCCAACACCTGAAGACAGGCCCTTGACCTGCCTTTCTTAGAACTTGTACTAAAATGGGATTACAAGTGTGAATTGCTCTTCTGTCCCTTTGAGATGTCTGTATAGCTCCTCAGACTGACCCAGCTCTTTCTCAAGGACCTGAGAGCCATTCCTTTGAAATGGAATCTGCGGGAGCTGCTGGGCTCAGTCTCCCAGACTGTGTGGGAGGAGAGACTCCTAACTGCGGGGATTGTCAGCTCGCAGACTTGACCGGCCTGATCACATTTCCACTGACCAACCCTTTGTCATTCTTCACTTGAGGCACCCCCCCTTGTTCCCCCTTAAAAAGCCCGATCACTTCTGCACAAATGGAACGAGCTCTTTGACCCCAGCCCGCAGAGGCTGGGCGCCGTTGCTTAATGGTCTCCTTTTTCGATTACAGACGGATCTACGGACACTGAGAAGTGGTATCAAACTGGACGCTGCAACTGGGGTTTCATTTCAGAATCGGACTAGTAAGAAGCCTGTGCTCCATATTGAGTACCTGGAAAGGGCGGTCAGATCGACTCAACTGTGCTGTTTTCCTAGCAGAGCCCTAGACTTTGACTCCTAGTCTCTGCCTTTGCCCTCAGGGGCTCTGGGGGTGGCAGGAGGTGGGAAGAATGTTAAGACTCATTCTCTCACCTGGGAAGGAAAAGTGCAGCTGAGGCAGAGATGCTTATCTCCGTATTCAAAACAGAAGCCAGTCAGCAGCAGCGGGAAAGGGAGGAACACGGTCTTTTTAAATCCCAGAGCTGTGAGCTCCTGGGATAGGAATCCAGCTGGACACGTTGTCCTTGACAGTGGCGTTCGGCTCTCATGGGTACACGCTTGTTTGCCACCGAGCATTCATTTCTCAAGCTGCTTGGTAAGAGCATCCCACGTTTCCTTTTGGAACCATCCCTCTTCCCCAGTCTCAGCCATTAGTTTGCAAAAGGTTGACCCTACTCCTGGGTCCAGGGATGGGTTCCAGCTGGCTTTACCAGTGGTCCCCAATCCTGGCTGCACACAGATTCTGCGCCCAGAGATTCTGGTTTAATTGTTAGGTTGGTTATGGCGAGAGAGAGGTTAGGGCGAGAGAGAGGGTAGAGAGAGCGAGAGAGCATCAGTTTGGGGGAGAAGCAGAGGGAGAGGGAGAAGCAGGCTCCGATGTGGGACTCGATCCCAGGACCCCGGGATCCTGACCTGAGCCAAAGACAGACACTTGACCAACTGAGCCACTCCGGAACCCTGGTAGACTTTATTTTTTAGAGCAGGTTTAGGTTCGCGGCAGAATTGAGTGGAAAGTAGAGAGCTCCCAAATGTGCCTTCTCTGCCCCCCACCATCGCTTCCCCTCTCATCAGCATCTTGCACCAGAGTGGAATATTCGTCAGAGCCGCGGACCCTAAACGGACGCCTCATTTTATCACCAGAGTTGATAGCGAACTACGGTTCGCTCTGGTGGTCCACATCCGGCGGGTTTGGACAGATGGACGATGACATGTATCCATCAGCCTGCTGTCATCCAGAGTAGTTTCACTGTCTTAAAAACTTTCCGGATATTCAGTCAGTCAAGCATCTGCCTTCAGCCCAGGTCATGATCTCGGAGTCCGGGAATCGAGACCCACGTCGGGCTCCCTGCTCTGCAGAGAGTCTGCTTCTCTCTCTGCTCCTCCCCCCGGTGGTGCTCTCAGATGATATCTCTATCCCTATCTCTGTCTCTCTCAAATACATAAATAAAATCTTAAAAAAAAGAGCTTTCTGATATTTAAATATTTTAAAAGGTGGGGGGTGTTGCCTGGCTGGCTACATCGGAAGAGCATGCAACGCTTGATCTCGGGGTCGTGAGTTCGAGCCCCACACTGGGTGTAGAGATTATTTAAATATTTTAAAAAAGAAGAATTTTCTGTGCTCTTCCAATTCATCCCTTCCTCCCACAGATTCCTGACAACCACTGTTTTGTTGTTGTTGTTGTTGTTGTTTTTACTATTGCTGTAAGTTTGCCTTTTCTACCATGTCACATAATGAGAATCATACAGTATCTAGACTTTTGAGATTAGTTTCATACGCATTGTTAAGACCCTTCGGTTAATTCTAATATGCAGCCCTAGTGGAGAGAGTATCTGAAGTCAATTAGCAGATTCCATTTTGTGGCTACTGTTGAGTTCAGGGACGGGAAAGTTTCCCCAGTGGGTCTAGTCAAAATAGACCTTAGGACCTTGGGACACAGGTTCTTTTCTGTTGGCTCCAAACAAGGGACCCGTACCCTGATACCAGCTGCGGCTACAGTGACATCGCAAGGAGAGGGCCTGTCTCGAGGAGGTGGAGCTAGGAAATGCAGAGAAATCGGGTCTGGGAGAAAGCCATGCACAAAGCCAGCCTGGGCCCTTTTAGATGGATGAGTCGGGATGCTTTTGGCAGTGACATAAGAAAGTCAAATCAAAGTAGCATACAAATAGGGACATTATCTCACATTATAAGAAATCCCTAGGGAGACCGGTTCCAGGTTCGGATGATCAGCTCAGCAGAGCATCAAAGCCCCAGGTTTGTGCATTATTCACGCTCTGCCTATCCTTGGTGCAAGGCTCTGCCTTTAGGCTATTGGATGCAAACCAGCCTCGGCAGTCCCCATGCACCTTCCAGGTATAACAGTCCGAAAAGAAGAGCATAGCATCTTGCAATTTTCTAGGAGGAGAAAGCCTTCTCAGAATCCCTCCAGCTGGCTCTCCTCCTGTCGCAATGGCCAGAAGGGAAATGTGTTACTGTTCCCGGCCAGCACCATCCGGCTTTACCTCCAGCCTGGGGAATACGGTCCAGAGAGTTGAATGTCCGAATAAAATTGGAGCTTTGGGGACCCCCAGTTCCCTAAGGAGAAAATTTTAGAGGTGAAAGGAAGATGAGGGATAAAGAGGTGGTATTTATTGCTCTCCCCCTCTCACCCCTCCTTAAGCCGATATGCCTGTTTAAGTATGGTTGGCCGACCCAAGTTAGAATCCCCTGAGGAGCCGGATAGAAATGCATATTCCCGGGCCCCATCCGGTCTGCTGACTCTGCCTATCTGGAGGCGATGCCTGTGGGAATCTGTGTTTTAAGCTCCCAGGTGATTCTTGGGTTCACAGTTTGGGGAGCATGCAGAAGGGTACGAGCTGCCAGGGGGGCACCGCTGGGAGCCCCCTCTTCTCTCTCCCAGCCCCATCTCCTGGGCTGTGCCAGAGTCTGCCACGGCCCCTCAGGCCAGACCTGGAGGAGGAAACAGGCACTGAGAGGAGACGTGAACTTGTCCAGCGGGTCGTGCTGTCTTCTCCTGTTTGCACCGGCAAACGGGACTCTCCATCGAGCTCCCGAAGCGCCAGCTTCAAGCCCCTCGCTAGTCCGGCTCCAGAGTCCAGGTGGGGAAGGAAGCCAGGTGCTGAGCAGGAAGCTTTTCCACGCAAATGTTTCGGGGGAAACTGCCTACAGCGATCTTGAAAAACAAAACAAAAACAAAAGACCCAGAAAGCTCCAAGACTCTAGTCATTTATTCTAATTGCTTTTCTCCTTCCGGCTCCACTGGGACTTGTATGATGTGCAAACGTCACGCCCTGCCTCCCCCCCCCCCAATGCACCAGCGGCTGGGGAGGGTCACTAACTCAAAGCTGTTTCTTGCTCCAAAGTGCCCTTTTGCAAATCAGCACATGGGAGAGGAAGGGCCACCTTGGCACGGGTGGTGGCTCCAAGTGCACCCCAAGCTCGCCACCCCAAGCCAGAAGCCGAGCTCGCAGACCCAGCTGAGATGCCCAAATGACACGGTGTATGGAGTCCTTGTAAAACCTACGAGCCCCAGCCAGAGGGATGAGCCGGGTAACACACGCAGGGAGGGGACGGGCAGGGTGGAAGGACCAGCCTGCTGAACCCAGGGAGACCCCCTGTTCATCAGGGAAGCCATCCAGATTCCGTTCCCCACCCAAATGCTGAGGATCTGGGGGTGCGGGGCTCGAGGCTTAGGTGCCGTTAGCCTCACAGAGAATCCCATCCTCTCACTCTCTGCTCCATCAGCTGGCCCCGAGGTGAGGGGAGGCTGCGAGGGCCAGAGCTGAGGACACCCAGGGTGGCTAAAGAGACTGAAGATGTTTGAGGTCATGTTCACTGTCGAGGTGGCCCCAGCTGACTCATCAGGTAGCCTACAGAGCAGCTGGGCGGGGGGAGCTGTGAGGGCTCAGTCGGTTGAGCATCTGACTCTTGTTACTGGCTCAGGTTGTGATCTCAAGGTCCTGGGATCGAGCCCTGCGTTGGGCTTCGTGCTAAGCATGGAGCCCACTTAAGACTCTCTCCCCTGCCCCTCCCCATCGCTCACACTCTCTAAAACAAAACAAAACAAAACAAAACAAAACAAAACAAAACAGTCTTTCAGGGCACCTGGCTGGCTTGGTTGGTAGATCATGTGACTCTTGATCTCGGGGGTTGTAAATTCCAACCCAAAATTGGGTGTAGACATTACTTAAAATCTTAAAAAAAGGGGCACCTGGGTGGCTCAGTGGGTTAAAGCCTCTGCCTTCGGCTCAGGTCATGATCTCAGGGTCTTGGGACTGAGCCCCACTTCCAGCTCTCTGCTCAGCAGGGAGCCTGCTTCCCTTCCTCTCTCTCTGCCTGCCTCTCTGACTACTTGTGATCTCTGTCTGTCAAATAAATAAATAAAATGTAAAAAAATCTTTAAAAAATCAATTTTTTTTAAAAAAACGGAAAAAGTCATTGCATTCATACATATGAGGAACAATGGGTCTGAAACTATAATTAAGAGATAAAAGATATTAACCGTAGCAAAAAAAATGTAAGGAATTGAGGCATAAATCTAACAAAATATATGAAAGACCTTTATGGAGAAAACTTTAAACCTTTTTGAGGGTCATTAAAAATCAGTGTATATGGAGTGATGTATCATGTTCTTGGATAGACTCAATGTCATTCAGATGTTGGTTCTTTACAAGCTGATCTATAAATTCAATGGAATTTCAATAGGGTGTGTGTGTGTGCATGTGTGTGTGTGAAACTTGTGAAGCTGATTCTGAAATTTATATGGAAAAAAACCAAGACTAATCAAAGCACTCCTGTAGTGGTTGGGGAGACTTGCTTTTCCACATACTGGGGCTTATTATAAATCTTAGCAGTTAGGAGAGCGTATCATGAGTCTGGAGATAGTAAATAGCCCAGCGGGACTAGAGGGTGCCCAGAAGGAGGCTCATCTGTGCACAGAAACCTGGTTAGCAGGAAATGGGGATGGCCAACCAGGGGGTGATTGACAGGCTGTTTGGTGTATTGCGTTAGGGCGAACAGTTATCCATACGGAAAAAAAAAATAGATTGATCTCTACCTCACTTACATACAACATACAATTCTGGATGGATTGAAGACTTAGCTGCGCAAAGGAGGCATTAAAATATTTAGAAGAAAATGTAGGAAAATATCTTGATGATCTAAGGGGAGAGATGAATGTCTTAAGACATAAAAAATATTTACCATAGAGAACATTACTGATATTTCTGGCTGCTTTTTTTTTTTTTTTTTAAGATTTTTATTTATTTATTTCACAGACAGAGACAGTGAGAGAGGGAATACAAGCAGGGGGAGTGGGAGAGGGAGAAGCAGGCTTCCAGCCGAGCAGGGAGCCCGATGCAGGGCTCGGTGCAGGGCTCGATCCCAGGACACTGGGATCATGACCTGAGCTGAAGTCAGACACTTAATGACTGAGCCACCCAGGCACCCTTATTTCTGACTACTTTAAAATGAACTTCGGCTTCTCCAAACACACCAGAAAGATAGTGAAAGAAGTCTCCAGCTGGGAGAATATATCTGTAAGACACAGAACCATCGGGGCGCCTGGGTGGCTCAGTGGGTTAAGCCGCTGCCTTCGGCTCAGGTCATGATCTCAGAGTCCTGGGATTGAGCCCCGCATCGGGCTCTCTGCTCTCTAGGGGAGCCTGCTTCCTCCTCTCTCTCTCTGCCTGCCTCTCTGCCTGCTTGTGATCTCTCGGTCAAATAAATAAATAAAATCTTAAAAAAAAAAAAAAAGACACAGAACCATCAAAGAAGAGTAGCCAGAATATGTTACTATTTCCTACGAATCAGCGAGAAAAAGACACGTAACCTAGTAGAAAAACAAAGGGTAGGACAGACATTTCACAGAAAAGGAGACATAAGTACTTAGCCCAGAAACCCTTAAGAGTCTCAATCCTACTAATAATCAGGAAAATGCTGATCAAAAGCACACCTAGGGGCCAATTTCTGCTGGCCAGATGGATGACCAGCCCCAGAGAGTCAGTCGGTATCAGGTATTGGCAAGGGTGTGGAGTGACGGGAACGAGAATCTTCTGCTGGTGGGACTGGACAGCGGTGCAGCCCCTTGGGAAAATAATTTCGATGACCCGGTGCTGGCAGGAGGACAGGAGAACTTTGGGCTGGTTTGTTAAACAAGATCTCTAGCAGGGGCTTTGGTTTCTCCCAAACGCATGTGGCAGAGAAGTCGCCTGGAGGAAGACTGACATGCGTTTGCAACATTGTACGTAAGCCAGCGAATTCTCACCTAAGATAATAAAGTGCTAGCAGACGCCGCCCCTCGGAAGTTACAGTCATACGGTGCTTAGTGCTTATCCGCACTGGACACGGCAACAATTTCTAAAGTGTGGATGTCGAATGAGCCCCTGCTGCTCGAACAGAGCTGCAAACAGCTATGAACGTTCACACGGGTCCACTTAGAACCAGACCTGCTGCAGAACCTTCTTCCAACCACGCCACTCGGACTCTTTGTGCTTTTGTGTCTCGAGTGATTTCCTTCCTGGCGGCCTTGTGGGCATACGATGCAGTTCTCACCTCTTTGACTCCTTCAGTTAATAATGAAAAAAAAATTTTTTTTAAAAGGCCAGGATCTGAAATTTCATTATATAACATTATTAGAAAATAGCTAGGCTATGGAGCTCTGTTTGGTTAGCAGGCGGAGAGAGGATTTTATTTAATAAAAGGATAATAAGAAGACGGCCTTGTTTCTTCTACATGAATCAAGTTGGGCAGGAACACTCCCTACAACCTTGCGATTCCCTTCAGGGAGACATCTCTCCACGAGCAGCAGGAGACATGCATTGTAATAGTCACAGAAGCATCACTCTAAGGGCAGTAAACCAGAAATGCCCCAGATATCCATTAAGAGTCGAATCGATAAGGGCGCGTGGGTGGCTCAGTGGGTTAAAGCCTCTGCCTTCAGCTCAGGTCATGATCCCAGGGTCCTGGGATTGAGCCCTGCATCGGGGTCTCTGCTCCGTGGGGAGCCAGCTTCCCCCTATCTCTCTCTCTCTGCCTACTTGTGATCTCTGTCAAATAAATAAATAAATAAAATCTTTTAAAAAAAAGGCAAATCGATAAATAAAATTGTGGTATATTTATACGACAGAATACTATACAGCAATGAAAACGAATGAAGTATCACTACATGCACTCATGTGCACGAATTCAAAAAATAGATGGAATTTAAAAAATCACAGGAAAACATTCACAGTGGGATTCCATTTGTATAACGTTTTAAAGTAAGTAAAACCAAACGACATGCCGTCTAGGGATGAATATGTGGGTGTAAAAACCATAAAGAAAAGCAAACAGATGATGAGGACAGAGCTCAGGATGGGGGAGGAGGTAGGGGGATGTGTTGGGGCAAGTGCCTGGCAGATGGGGGAGCCCGGGATCCAGTGGCAAGGGAGGCACTGGTCTTTGGAAACAGAGACCTTCTCCCATTGTGACAGGGACAATGACTCCGATTACAAATTCAGGTGAGTTTGTAGATTGGGAAATTGGAGGTTGTGAGTTAATAGAAGACAGACATACCGGGTTTTGCCCCTGGTTCCCGACACAGGCGCCTGAAACCCGTCTGTCCTACGTGGAGACAGCACGAGGAGCAGCTCCTGTTCTCCTGAGGTGACTCTGCGTGGGATCCCGGACGGGGGCTGGTCAGCTGAAAGGCCAAGCCATGATTAGAAGCTTGGAATTCGCAGCCCTCCTCACCCCCACTTACCCAGAGATGGGGAAGTGGCTGAAAATGGAGGTGGTGATCGATCCTGCCTGCTTGAAGAATCCTCTGTAGAAATCCCGATGGCACAGGGTTGGGAGAGCCTCTGGGTGGGGGTCGGGGTGTGTGTGGATACTTCCACGGGCGATAGGGTGACACATTCCAGCTCCACGGGGAAAGATTTCCTGCACTCGGGACCCTCCTAGATTCGCCCTATGTATCTCTTCATCTGGCTGTTCATCTCGTTCTTTATCATGTCCTTTAGTCAACGGTAAACCCAAGTAAGTGTTTTCCTGAGTTCTGTCAGCTGCTCCAGCAAATCAGCTGGACTTAAGAAAGGGAACCTGTGGGGGCGCCTGGGTGGCTCAGTGGGTTAAAGCCTCTGCCTTCAGCTCAGGTCATGATCCCAGAGTCCTGGGATCGAGCCCCGCATGGGGCTCTCTGCTCAACAGGGAGCCTGCTTCCTCCTCTCTCTCTCTGCCTGCCTCCCTGCCTACTTGTGGTCTCTGGCAAATAAAAAAAAAAAATCTTAAAAAAAAAAAAAAAAAAGAAAGGGAACCTGTGATCGGTCGCCGAGTCAGACAGAGGTTGTGGTCACCTGGGAGCTACTACTTGTGACCGGCACCTGAGCCCTGACCTGGGGGCTGACACCACCCCCAGGTAGACCACAGCATCACAACAGAGTTAAATCACTGGACATCCCACTGGCGTCACACAGAATTGCGTGGGTGGGGACCTGCCCCCTACATGTGGTGACCAGATGTGTGGGACGTGAACGTTCTGTGTGAAAGTAAAGGAGACGCACAGAGGAGGGAGCACTGGGTTTCGTAATACAGGGGCAGCTGCCTCCGATGTATCTGTTGGAGGAAGCACACAGCAAGGGTCTCAGCTAACGTGTGTGAGGACACGGGGGACATCTGAAGATATCTGAAGTGACAGGGGGTATGGTGTTACCCGGAGCGTCAGAGCCATGCGGGCCGGTGGGCAGAGATGCTCAAGGTGAAGATTTACAAGAGGGTCAGTCGCGGTGGGGACATGGTCAAGGTTGGAGTGCCGGTGGAAGTGGGGCAGAGACCTTGACCCTGGTTCTCAACCAGGGACCCACCGCCTACCCCCTGGGGGCAAGATGTGTGGGGACCTTTGACGTGGCAATGACTGTGGATGGGGCAGGACTGTCTTGCAGGAGGCACTGTCCCACCCCCGTGGCAACAGAGACCCGGGGGAGAAACACAGGGCCAGGGTAGAGGATGGGACATCTGTGTGACTGGGAGTCCCTGCAAATGAATGAGGACAGGAACGTGGTGGAGGGGAAGACAGGCAGGAGGAGGGAGAGCAGACGGCAGCACCGAGGGTGCTGCTGGGAGCACCAGGGAACATGGGCTCAGTGGAGCTGGTGGTTTGGGAGGGAGGAGGAGGAAGTGGTGGAAGCAGCAATGGCGGGTGGGGTGGGGACACAGTCTGGGGGTGCGCACCTGCAGGGGACAGCTGGGCTCCAGAGGAAGCAGAGGGCAGCAGACATGTGAAGAAGTGGAGGGTACTGGGGGCGCTTGCCCGCTGCAGACTGGGAGTCCCAGTGGGAGGAGCCCAAGTGGCCGGGCAGGCTCGGTACGGTCGGTGGTGCAGAGTACCTGTTCCCGCACAGACCCGAGGTGCACACAGCAGGGCTACAGTAAGACCATTTCCCTTTTCTCTTTTGTCTGGTCCACAAAATCCACTGAGCTTTCAGATGAAAAGTGACTTTTTTTTTTTTTAAGATTTTATTTATTCATTTGACAGAGATCACAAGTAGGCAGAGAGGCAGGCAGAGAGAGAGAGAGAGAGGAAGCAGGCTCCTTGCCGAGCAGAGAGCCTGATGCAGGGCTCGATTCCAGGACCCTGAGATCATGACCTGAGCCGAAGGCAGAGGCCCAACCCATTGAACCACCCAGATGCTCCCAAAGTGACTTTTTTTTGCAGAGATGCTGGTCTTCTGTGGATTGTCGGCTGCCCACCAGGGGCCTCTGTGAGGGCCTCTCCATGGCGCCCACTCGCTGACCCTGGGTGGGGGGAAACAGGAGGCCAGAGGGTCCTTCTGCCTTTGATTAGGGCCGAGTCCGGCAGCCCTGCTTGCCTTAGTCTTTCTTGCTTCGGTTTGGGTACCCCAAAACCCCAGT
The DNA here is from genome assembly GCF_002288905.1 of Enhydra lutris kenyoni. Classification (NCBI taxonomy): domain Eukaryota; kingdom Metazoa; phylum Chordata; class Mammalia; order Carnivora; family Mustelidae; genus Enhydra; species Enhydra lutris. Next base: position 9,889,674 of record NW_019154108.1, on the reverse strand, counting down.
CCCCATTTGGGTGGATAATCACATAGACAGGGCCCTGGGTGGACGGAGTAACTTCTCCTTGTCTAATTTTTTGCTGCCCTGCCCAGTGCATATCCCTTTCCCAGCAGAGCCAGCAGAGCGGGTCGTAACCCCCTTCATCTGAGGGGTCTGGCTTTCGGCTTTGCCGACCATATTCCCGGATCCACCTGTCCGCAAAGCTAGGCCAGCCTGTTGGGCTCCCTCTGTATGGCGGCAGCTTCTGGAACATCTGAAGGTTGCTCAGGCACTAGCTCCCACCGATCGCTGGGGGTTAGGGGTGAGGATGCTAGTGTGGTAGCCACCGGCTCCCCTAGCTGGGGCAGCCGAGTAGCCAGAAGTGTTTGGTGGAAACAGGCAACTGCTCCCGAATGAGGGGGTCACAGAGGAGCTCCGGGTAGAGGGCTCTACTGTGCTCAACAGCATGGGAATGGAACGTTCCAGATTGGGGCCGTGGAGCCCTCCCCATCAGGACACGGCTGCAGGGTACAGGTACGCCCATCCAGCCTCCGGAAAAGAATGCCTGCATGACCAAGTTGGGAGAAGGCCCTTCTTAACTCCCGTTAGCTTCCCTCCTTGGCCTTGACAAGAAGGAAACCACGCCCACTGCCCAGGGTAGGGTCAAGGTGCGATCGTCTTGGGGAGGATGTTCTTTTTGGGAGAAAGGATCAAAGGGACGAGTCTGAGAGGGCTCAGCAGTTCTCTGGGCTCAGAATTTGTAAGGAAACGGGTAGCTGCCTGCGTCCAAGTTACCTCTTGGAAGTACAGCCAAAGGCCTTCATCGTTATTAGCACAGATTTCCGCAAACTCAGAACAAGGCCAGGGTCTGGGTGGTGAGAACTTGGGGAGGGTAACAGGGAAAAGGAGCTATTCTCTCAGTGCATTCGGCATCTTCTCTGTAGGCAAGACCAGCGGCTTGACCAGATCTGAGTTTGGGACCAACTTGTTGGAGGCTGTTCAGAACCTACTCAGATGGGGCATTGGCGGCGGGAGGCGGGGGGGAGGTTCCCTTTGGTCCCTGTGCTTGAGGGGAGAACACATGCCTGTCCGTCATTCCTTTTTAGCAGGGAGGGGCCGCCAGCCGTTATTTAACAGTACTTAATGTAAGAGTTTTTGAGTTAGTGGAGGGACATAAGACTCGGCTAGGTACAAAAAAGCCAGCGGAGAAGGGCAGGGCCATGCTGGATGCGCTAGACAGAAGCGGAACAGGTTTACAGGGAACAGGGAGCCCGCATGTGCAGCGGAGGCTCTCCCTCTGCGGGCCACCCCCCTGTGCTCTGGGTGCACAGCAGAGAGGATGTGTCTCCCCTCCCAGCCGGCTCTCATGGCCCGGGAGCCGGGGGGCTGACACCCGCTGCCGCTGTGAGGACTGTGGCCATGCTCTCTGGGAGCTAAGGACTTGGCCAGTGGACTTGGGCTTGAGGGCAAGCACGTGAGTCACTGCGTGGGCTGACCAGAGGGCCGACCGCATCTACAGAGCAGATGGGAGCCTGGGGTTTTAAGAGTCACTGCCCACCGCATCACAGCTGTAGTCAGAAAGCACTAGGAAACATTTCTTATAAAAGTATTTTTTAATAAATTGATGTATTTCAATGTTGTTAACATGATAGCCCAATGCTATATCAAGGTAGCAAAAGTGAAATTCCTGGTTTTTTTTTTTTTTTTATATATATAAACACTATGAATGACAGTACATTTGCATTCAACTTCACAAGAAATGATCTTCAGGTTCATGAAGATTCTTTAACAGCTGTTAACACCTCTCGAACAGTGAAGATGTGTATGGACTGCGTAGACAAGGCGAGTCTGATGCCTGAGCCGCACCCTAAGACCAAACGGAAGGGAAGGGTACGCCGCGGCAGCGTGGCCAGCTTGCGGAACAAAACCCAAAGGAAATACAGCACGGATCGAAACGACCAAGTATCTTGCAGAAACGGAGCCATAAGAAGACAACACAGATTCGAGCCCTGAAGCAGTGAGTGTGTTTCTACCCGTTTCGTGATGGAGAGAAGACACGGACACGGAGTCCCGCAGCGCGTGTAGCGAGGACTCTTCTGGCACGCACGAAGGCGCCCATCGGCGAACCCCGGGCCTCCCTGCTCTGTACGGATGCTGGTGAAGGGAGCTGTGCGCTATTGCTGGGGTCAGAGCAGCGGCTGGCTGGCTGGGGGCAGGCCTCCGGCGGAGCCTCTCTCCGCGCCTCCTCCTGCACTTCCCAAAGCCGATGCCCCCTTCTGAGGGCTGACAAACCGACCGACCCCAGCGAGGGCACTGAAAACCAACAGAAACCAGCAGCTCTGGCCCCCCCACAGTCTGCCACTGTCCAACCCACCGTGAGAAATGTGTTTCGCTTGGTTCCCACTACAAAGAGCATCTCTGACTCCGCCACACGTACCCTCATGGACACGGATTTTTCTGAACAGAGATCAGGCTGAGAAGAAGGGGCAAGGAGAGCTGGTTAAGTGCTAGTCCATTAAGTCCAACCGCAACTTTGAACTACAGAGGGGAACTGGTTTAAATGAGTTTCCAAAGTAAAGACGTTTCTTTTTCAATCTCAAGTACCACTGGATGGCAAACAATCTCGCACCCAGGATTTTGGCTGCTGACTGCTACTATGAGGAGCGGCCTCAGGCCACTATTTATTTCTACCAGGCCCCTTCACGCTATTTTTCACTCCAAATGCCGCAGATGAAAGTAAATACAACAGGACGATGGAGAAATCATTTGTGTGCTGAGGCGCTGGGCTCCGGCTAAGCACTGACGGGATGTCCCTGGCGTTCACCTAGAGGGGTCTAACAGGCAGCCACTCCTTCATGCGGGTCAGCAGCGCAGACTAAAATCACGTCCATCAGAATGGACCAGAAACAACCATCACCCACCACCGTATTTTAAAAAATCCCAAGCAAACTGTCTCCGACACTTTCCACTACCCTGGCTTCTGGTGCTAGACCTCTCCTCTGAGGGAACACACACCAGGCCAGAGTCTTAGTGTTTGATTCTAAATCTCCTTTTGAGGCCTGAACCGAGTCCACTTCTCACAAAGACCATATACTCCTTCCCTCCTTCGGCCGCGTCTCTGAAACGAGCGCTCTGCACCCTCTGAAGAACCGAGGGTAGAATGGCCGAGGCTTTCCTCTCCAGAAACGGAACAGTCAGAAGCGTAAATTGGGTTAAGTGGCTTCATTTTCCTCAGGTCAAAGCTTCTAACCCAAGGTTTGGTTTCCCTAGGAACAGTGTGTGCTTCAGTTGATAAAAATGAATCAAAATCAGCTGATGGAAAAGTTAAAAATGTCCTTTACTGAAAGGTACGGATCTTCACAAAGCGCTCTAGCAAACGACCCAATCGAGAAGTTTGCGCGAGCGGAGGTGCCTTTGAAACTAACCGTCTCGATAGAGCTGAAGTCACTGCCTCGGATTAACTTCTACGCCGCATCCAATATTCTATGTAGGACATTCATTCTTAAGGCAGAAAAATTGAATCTGACACGTAATGACTTGGCTCTTACGTCCAGGGGTCAAACGGGAAGTAGCCTGTGCACACGGAGTCCTTGCTAAGGAAGGACTCGTCTGCGGCGGCCAAGTTCTCCCTCAGAGCAGGTTCTGTAAGACACACATCTGAGAGAACAGAAAGATGACTTAAGACACACGAATATCTTCCAACAAAAAGTCAACGAGACTCGGTTTCCTATGATGAGGGGAAGCGACTCCCGTCGCGGGACTGCGGAGTCGCTCGCTGGACAGTGTTACTTCAGCCGCCGGTTCTCAAGGTCTCGTGCAACAGGCGGCCCGACCAGTAAGAAAGCAGCTGCGTGTCACCTCATACGGCTATTCAGAAGGCTGTCGCTTGGACCTTCCCACCCTGTCGTCGCAGCCCGGGGCGGGGAGGGTAGTGGATATACGAAAATGAAGGTGAGGCCCCCCGCGCGTGTGCAAAAATACTCCTCAGTGACCAGCAGGGGTATCTTCAACGAAAACGACCTTAACGACAGAATCAGAGGTGTCTGAGCCAGACGGACACGGGAAGGGGCCCGCTTGCTGAGCTGGACCAGTATTTGGGACACAAGCGCACCCCCCTTGCCCCCCCCCACCTCCCTGGCCTGGATCTGGGGGGGCCTGGGGACTGCGCTCCCTTGCGGGGCTGCGAGCCACTGCCCTCAGCCCCAGGTTCTCCTTCCCCTCTGCGTCCTGAACATGGACAAAACCAAACACGAACCTAAAAGACCATTCGTAAGCAGGGGACGGTGACTCTGGCTGCTCCAGGACCTGTCGCGTGCCTGGGGGCCCCGCCACAGCTCTGGCCGCTGTCGGGAGGCTACAGAGCTGGCCCGCCTCGCCCCCTGGGGCCGCGAATGCTTCCTTCTTCCACGGTGGCAGGAGTCCATGCACGATTTGTAAACAGCGATACAAAATACTGTAAACATAACTGAACAGAGCTCGTATAAAACAGAAGGAAATCCAAATTTACAAGTGGGTAAAAAAAACCAGAGGGCAGCTTCATACAAAGTTCTCCCTCCTGCGCCGAGTGATTCTTTTGATTACAAATATAATCCTGAGCTGAAAAACTGGGATGGGGGGGGGGGAGAGCCATCTTTGCATACAGAATGTCCAGAGGACGCGTGCTCTTGTACTTTTCACTAGCTGACCGTCCCCTGTCCGAGACAGCTCTGGGGGGGGCTTTGGAGACGCTTAGAGTTTGGTGTGGCGCCCGGGCCTGGGGCCGGCCGCAGCACTGGCCACGGAGGCGGACGCAGCGGCGTCCTCGGCCTCCTCCAGTTCCTCCTGCAGCTCCTGGCTGACGCTGGACTGCAGGGCCGCGGGCGTGAGCCACTCCTTGGGGAGGCAACTCTGTAGGAAGGGAATGCAGGAGCTGAAGTAGGCCAGTCGGTTGATCCAGCGAGGGATCTCTTTCCCACAGAGGATCTGCGGATGACAAAGGGTGTCGGGTTAGGTGAGAAGGATGACGTGGGCCTGGCCCAGTGCCAGGGAGCAGGGGAGGCAGGGGGTGCCCTGGAAACCTTGCACTCGGGCCTCCGGGGACACATAGCACCTGCCTTGGGAGCCTGCGCCCTCCCGGCAGCCCCATCCCCCCTTTCTGCGGAGCCTTGTTCGAGGAGCTCACTTTCTACATCTCTATCTACCCCGTGGACTCCTGTCCCTGTCCCACTTCTCCCCAGGCACTCGCATCAGCTGAGAAAGCCCATCTCCCCAGATGCAGCCCTGGCTTCGGGAGTCCGGGGCAGGAGCGAGGCCGTGCCCAGGACGAGGCCAGAATGCCCGGCTGCCTTTTGTCTGCAGACTCCGCTGGGGGTGGCAGGGGCAGACGTGGGGCCAGGAGGGTCCCTCTGGCTGTCGGTGTGTGGCTGTCTGCCCACTTCCTGCCCTGACCCTGTTCTTAGGACTCCGGAGCCAAAAGCCATGGGCCACCTATCTCAGAGAGCGAGAATCGGGTCTTCCACAGCGAACTTTACTCTTTCTTTTTTTTTTTTTTTTATTTATTTGTCAGAGAGAGCGAGCACAGGCAGACAGAGTGGCAGGCAGAGGCAGAGGGAGAAGCAGGCTCCCTGCTGAGCAAGGAGCCCCATGTGGGACTCGATCCCAGAACGCTGGGATCATGACCCGAGCCGAAGGCAGTCGCTTAACCAACTGAGCC